>NC_133326.1:744212151-744221396 GCF_042186555.1 Aquarana catesbeiana | reverse complement strand
GGGCAATGTGGAGCAGTCTCTCTCTCTCTCTGGGGGCAATGTGGAGCAGTCTCTCTCTCTCTCTCTCTCTCTCTCTCTGGGGGACAATGTGGAGCAGTCTTTCTCTCTCTCTCGACTCTCTGGGGGCAATGTGGAGCAGTCTCTCTCTCTCTCTCTCTCTCTGGGGGACAATGTGGAGCAGTCTTCTCTCTCTCTCTCTCTCTGGGGGCAATGTGGAGCAGTCTCTCTCTCTCTCTGGGGGCAATGTGAGCAGTCTCCTCTCTCTCTCTGGGGGCAATGTGGAGCAGTCTCTCTCTCTGGGGACAATGTGGAGCAGTCTCTCTCTCTCTCTCTCCCTCTCTGGGGACAATGTGGAGCAGTCTCTCTCTCTGGGGACAATGTGGAGCAGTCTCTCTCTCTCTCTGGGGGCAATGTGGAGCAGTCTCTCTCTCTCTCTCTGGGGGCAATGTGGAGCAGTCTCTCTCTCTGGGGACAATGTGGAGCAGTCTCTCTCTCTCTCTCTCTCCCTCTCTGGGGACAATGTGGAGCAGTCTCTCTCTCTGGGGGACAATGTGGAGCAGTCTCTCTCTCTCTCTGGGGCAATGTGGAGCAGTCTCTCTCTCTCTGGGGGACAATGTGGAGCAGTCTCTCTCTCTCTCTCTCTGGGGCAATGTGGAGCAGTCTCTCTCTCTCTCTCTCTCTGGGGGCAATGTGGAGTAGTCTCTCTCTCTCTCTCTCTCTCCGGGGGCAATGTGGAGCAGTCTCTCTCTCTCTCTCTCTCTCTCCGGGGACAATGTGGAGCAGTCTCTCTCTCTTTCTTTCTGGAGACAATGTCTCATATTTGAGGATGGTTTTGGTGGGTTTTGTTGGCGTTAGGTTCTAGTCTGGGGTTTATCACCTTCTCGCTCTCTCTCTCTCTCTCTCTCTTTCTGGGGGCAATGTGGAGCAGTCTCTCTCTCTCTCTCTCTCTCTCTCTCTCTGGGGGCAATGTGGAGCAGTCTCTCTCTCTCTCTCTCTCTGGGGGCAATGTAGAGCAGTCTCTCTCTCTCTCTCTCTGGGGGAAATGTGGAGCAGTCTCTCTCTCTCTCTCTCTCTCTGGGGACAATGTGGAGCAGTCTCTCTCTCTCTCTCTGGGGGCAATGTGGAGCAGTCTCTCTCTCTCTCTCTCTCCCTCTCTGGGGGACAATGTGGAGCAGTCTCTCTCTCTCTCTCTCTTTCTGGGGGAAATGTGGAGCAGTCTCTCTCTCTCTCTCTCTCTCTGGGGGCAATGTGGAGCAGTCTCTCTCTCTCTCTCTCTCTCTGGGGGCAATGTGGAGCAGTCTCTCTCTCTCTCTCTCTCTCGGGGACAATGTGGAGCAGTCTCTCTCTCTCTCTTTCTGGGGGAAATGTGGAGCAGTCTCTCTCTCTCTCTCTCTCTGGGGGCAATGTGGAGCAGTCTCTCTCTCTCTCTCTCTCTCTCTCTCTCTCTGGGGGCAATGTGGAGCAGTCTCTCTCTCTCTCTCTCTCTCTCTCTCTCTCTGGGGACAATGTGGAGCAGTCTCTCTCTCTCTCTCTCTGGGAGAAATGTGGAGCAGTCTCTCTCTCTGGGGAGCAATGTGGAGCAGTCTCTCTCTCTCTCTCTCTCTGGGGAGCAATGTGGAGCAGTCTCTCTCTCTCTCTGGGGGAAATGTGGAGCAGTCTCTCTCTCTAGGGGACAATGTGGAGCAGTCTCTCTCTCTAGGGGACAATGTGGAGCAGTCTCTCTCTCTCTCTCTCTCTCTCTGGGGGAAATGTGGAGCAGTCTCTCTCTCTCTCTCTCTCTCTCTCTGGGGGAAATGTGGAGCAGTCTCTCTCTCTCTCTCTCTGGGGGAAATGTGGAGCAGTCTCTCTCTCTCTCTCTCTCTCTCTCTCTCTCTCTCTGGGGGACAATGTGGAGCAGTCTCTCTCTCTCTGGGGGCAATGTGGAGCAGTCTCTCTCTCTCTCTCTCTCTCTCTTTCTGGGGGAAATGTGGAGCAGTCTCTCTCTCTCTCTCTCTCTCTCTGGGGGAAATGTGGAGCAGTCTCTCTCTCTCTCTCTCTCTCTCTCTCTGGGGGAAATGTGGAGCAGTCTCTCTCTCTCTCTCTCTGGGGGAAATGTGGAGCAGTCTCTCTCTCTCTCTCTCATCTCTCTCTCTCTCTCTCTCTCTGGGGGACAATGTGGAGCAGTCTCTCTCTCTCTGGGGGCAATGTGGAGCAGTCTCTCTCTCTCTCTCTCTCTCTTTCTGGGGGAAATGTGGAGCAGTCTCTCTCTCTCTCTCTCTCTCTGGGGGAAATGTGGAGCAGTCTCTCTCTCTCTCTCTCTGGGGGAAATGTGGAGCAGTCTCTCTCTCTCTCTCTCTCTCTCTCTCTCTCTCTGGGGGACAATGTGGAGCAGTCTCTCTCTCTCTGGGGGCAATGTGGAGCAGTCTCTCTCTCTCTCTCTCTCTGGGGGAAACGTGGAGCAGTCTCTCTCTCTCTCTCTGGGGGACAATGTGGAGCAGTCTCTCTCTCTCTCTGGGGGCAATGTGGAGCAGTCTCTCTCTCTCTCTCTCTCTCTCTCTCTCTCTCTCTGGGGGACAATGTGGAGCAGTCTCTCTCTCTCTCTCTCTCTCTCTCTCTCTCTCTCTCTCTCTGGGGGACAATGTGGAGCAGTCTCTCTCTCTCTCTCTCTCTCTCTCTCGGGGACAATGTGGAGCAGTCTCTCTCTCTCTCTCTGGGGGCAATGTGGAGCAGTCTCTCTCTCTCTCTCTCTCTGGGGGCAATGTGGAGCAGTCTCTCTCTCTCTCTCTCTCTCTCTCTCTGGGGAGCAATATGGAGTAGTCTCTCTCTCTCTCTGGGGGAAATGTGGAGCAGTCTCTCTCTCTCTCTCCCTCTCTGGGGGCAATGTGGAGCAGTCTCTCTCTCTCTCTGGGGGCAATGTGGAGCAGTCTCTCTCTCTCTCTCTCTCTCTCTCTCTCTCTCTCTCTCTCCGGGGACAATGTGGAGCAGTCTCTCTCTCTCTCTCTCTCTCTCTCTCTCTGGGGGCAATGTGGAGCAGTCTCTCTCTCTCTCTGGGGGCAATGTGGAGCAGTCTCTCTCTCTCTCTCTCTCTCTCCGGGGACAATGTGGAGCAGTCTCTCTCTCTCTCTCTCTCTCTCTGGGGGCAATGTGGAGCAGTCTCTCTCTCTCTCTCTCTCTCTCTGGGGACAATGTGGAGCAGTCTCTCTCTCTCTCTGGGGGCAATGTGGAGCAGTCTCTCTCTCTCTCTCTCTCTCTCTCTGGGGGACAATGTGGAGCAGTCTCTCTCTCTCTCTGGGGGCAATGTGGAGCAGTCTCTCTCTCTCTCTCTCTCTCTCCGGGGACAATGTGGAGCAGTCTCTCTCTCTCTCTCTCTCTCTGGGGGCAATGTGGAGCAGTCTCTCTCTCTCTCTCTCTCTCTCTCTGGGGGACAATGTGGAGCAGTCTCTCTCTCTCTCTCTCTCTCTGGGGGACAATGTGGAGCAGTCTCTCTCTCTCTCTCTCCCTCTCTGGGGGCAATGTGGAGCAGTCTCTCTCTCTCTCTCTCTCTCTCTGGGGGAAATGTGGAGCAGTCTCTCTCTCTGGGGGACAATGTGGAGCAGTCTCTCTCTCTCTCTCTCTCTCTCTGGGGGACAATGTGGAGCAGTCTCTCTCTCTCTCTCTCTCTCTCTGGGGGACAATGTGGAGCAGTCTCTCTCTCTCTGGGGACAATGTGGAGCAGTCTCTCTCTCTCTCTCTGGGGACAATGTGGAGCAGTCTCTCTCTCTCTCTCTCTCTCTCTCTGGGGACAATGTGGAGCAGTCTCTCTCTCTCTCTGGGGGCAATGTGGAGCAGTCCTCTCTCTCTCTCTGGGGGACAATGTGGAGCAGTCTCTCTCTCTCTCTCTCTCTCTCTCTCTCTCTCTTTCTGGGGGAAATGTGGAGCAGTCTCTCTCTCTCTCTCTCTCTCTCTCTGGGGGCAATGTGGAGCAGTCTCTCTCTCTCTCTCTCTCTCTCTCTCTCTCTCTGGGGGACAATGTGGAGCAGTTTCTCTCTCTCTCTCTCTGGGGGCAATGTGGAGCAGTCTCTCTCTCTCTCTTTCTGGAGACAATGTCTCATATTTGAGGATGGTTTTGGTGGGTTTTGTTGGCGTTAGGTTCTAGTCTGGGGTTTATCACCTTCTCTCTCTCTCTCTCTCTCTCTTTCTGGGGGCAATGTGGAGCAGTCTCTCTCTCTCTCTCTCTCTCTCTCTGGGGGCAATGTGGAGCAGTCTCTCTCTCTCTCTCTCTCTGGGGGCAATGTAGAGCAGTCTCTCTCTCTCTCTCTCTGGGGGAATGTGGAGCAGTCTCTCTCTCTCTGGGGGACAATGTGGAGCAGTCTCTCTCTCTCTGGGGGCAATGTGGAGCAGTCTCTCTCTCTCTCTCTCTCTCTCTTTCTGGGGGAAACGTGGAGCAGTCTCTCTCTCTCTCTCTCTCTGGGGGCAATGTGGAGCAGTCTCTCTCTCTCTTTCTGGGGGAAATGTGGAGCAGTCTCTCTCTCTCTCTCTCTCTGGGGGCAATGTGGAGCAGTCTCTCTCTCTCTCTCTCTCTTTCTGGGGGCAATGTGGAGCAGTCTCTCTCTCTCTCTCTCTCTCCCTCTCTGGGGGACAATGTGGAGCAGTCTCTCTCTCTCTCTCTTTCTGGGGGAAATGTGGAGCAGTCTCTCTCTCTCTCTCTCTGGGGGCAATGTGGAGCAGTCTCTCTCTCTCTCTCTCTCTCTGGGGAGCAATATGGAGTAGTCTCTCTCTCTCTCTGGGGGAAATGTGGAGCAGTCTCTCTCTCTCTCTGTCTCTCTCCTCTCTCTCTCTCTCCTCTCTCTCTCTGTCTCTCTCTCTCTGTCTCTCTCCTCTCTCTCTCTCTCTCTCTCTCTCTGGGGACAATGTGGAGCAGTCTCTCTCTCTCTCTCTCTCTCTCTGGGGGCAATGTGGAGCAGTCTCTCTCTCTCTCTTTCTGGAGACAATGTCTCATATTTGAGAATGGTTTTGGTGGGTTTTGTTGGCGTTAGGTTCTAGTCTGGGGTTTATCACCTTCTCGCTCTCTCTCTCTCTCTCTCTTTCTGGGGGGAATGTGGAGCAGTCTCTCTCTCTCTCTCTCTCTGGGGGCAATGTAGAGCAGTCTCTCTCTCTCTCTCTCTGGGGAAATGTGGAGCAGTCTCTCTCTCTCTGGGGGAAATGTGGAGCAGTCTCTCTCTCTCTCTCTCTCTCTCTGGGGGCAATGTGGAGCAGTCTCTCTCTCTCTCTCTCTCTCTCTCTCTGGGGGCAATGTGGAGCAGTCTCTCTCTCTCTCTCTCTCCCTCTCTGGGGGACAATGTGGAGCAGTCCTCTCTCTCTCTCTCTCTCTCTGGGGGCAATGTAGAACAGTCTCTCTCTCTCTGGGGGCAATGTGGAGCAGTCTCTCTCTCTCTCTCTCTCTCTCGGGGACAATGTGGAGCAGTCTCTCTCTCTCTCTCTCTTTCTGGGGGAAATGTGGAGCAGTCTCTCTCTCTCTCTCTCTCTCTGGGGAGCAATATGGAGTAGTCTCTCTCTCTCTCTGGGGGAAATGTGGAGCAGTCTCTCTCTCTCTCTCTCTCTCTCTGGGGAGCAATATGGAGTAGTCTCTCTCTCTCTCTGGGGGAAATGTGGAGCAGTCTCTCTCTCTCTCTGTCTCTCTCCTCTCTCTCTCTCTCCTCTCTCTCTCTGTCTCTCTCTCTCTCTCTCTCTGTCTCTCTCCTCTCTCTCTCTCTCTCTCTCTCTCTCTCTGGGGGACAATGTGGAGCAGTCTCTCTCTCTCTCTCTCTGGGGACAATGTGGAGCAGTCTTTCTCTCTCTCTCCCTCTCTGGGGGCAATGTGGAGCAGTCTCTCTCTCTCTCTGGGGGCAATGTGGAGCAGTCTCTCTCTCTCTCTGGGGGCAATGTGGAGCAGTCTCTCTCTCTCTCTGGGGGCAATGTGGAGCAGTCTCTCTCTCTCTCTGGGGGCAATGTGGAGCAGTCTCTCTCTCTCTCTCTGGGGGCAATGTGGAGCAGTCTCTCTCTCTCTCTCTGGGGGACAATGTGGAGCAGTCTCTCTCTCTGGGGGACAATGTGGAGCAGTCTCTCTCTCTCTCTCTCCCTCTCTGGGGGACAATGTGGAGCAGTCTCTCTCTCTCTCTCTCTCTCTCTCTCTGGGGACAATGTGGAGCAGTCTCTCTCTCTCTCTCTGGGGACAATGTGGAGCAGTCTCTCTCTCTCTCTCTGGGGGCAATGTGGAGCAGTCTCTCTCTCTCTCTGGGGGCAATGTGGAGCAGTCTCTCTCTCTCTCTCTCTGGGGGACAATGTGGAGCAGTCTCTCTCTCTGGGGGACAATGTGGAGCAGTCTCTCTCTCTCTCTCTCCCTCTCTGGGGGCAATGTGGAGCAGTCTCTCTCTCTCTCTCTCTCTCTCTCTGGGGGACAATGTGGAGCAGTCTCTCTCTCTCTGGGGACAATGTGGAGCAGTCTCTCTCTCTCTCTCTCTCTCTGGGGACAATGTGGAGCAGTCTCTCTCTCTCTCTCTGGGGGACAATGTGGAGCAGTCTCTCTCTCTCTCTTTCTGGAGACAATGTCTCATATTTGAGAATGGTTTTGGTGGGTTTTGTTGGCGTTAGGTTCTAGTCTGGGGTTTATCACCTTCTCGCTCTCTCTCTCTCTCTCTTTCTGGGGGCAATGTGGAGCAGTCTCTCTCTCTCTCTCTCTCTGGGGGCAATGTGGAGCAGTCTCTCTCTCTCTCTCTCTCTGGGGGAAATGTGGAGCAGTCTCTCTCTCTCTCTCTGGGGGACAATGTGGAGCAGTCTCTCTCTCTCTGGGGACAATGTGGAGCAGTCTCTCTCTCTCTCTCTCTCTGGGGGCAATGTGGAGCAGTCTCTCTCTCTCTCTCTGGGGGACAATGTGGAGCAGTCTCTCTCTCTGGGGGACAATGTGGAGCAGTCTCTCTCTCTCTCTCTCTCTGGGGGCAATGTGGAGCAGTCTCTCTCTCTCTCTCTGGGGGACAATGTGGAGCAGTCTCTCTCTCTCTCTTTCTGGAGACAATGTCTCATATTTGAGAATGGTTTTGGTGGGTTTTGTTGGCGTTAGGTTCTAGTCTGGGGTTTATCACCTTCTCGCTCTCTCTCTCTCTCTCTTTCTGGGGGCAATGTGGAGCAGTCTCTCTCTCTCTCTCTCTCTGGGGCAATGTGGAGCAGTCTCTCTCTCTCTCTCTCTCTGGGGGAAATGTGGAGCAGTCTCTCTCTCTCTCTCTGGGGGACAATGTGGAGCAGTCTCTCTCTCTTTCTTTCTGGAGACAATGTCTCATATTTGAGAATGGTTTTGGTGGGTTTTGTTGGCGTTAGGTTCTAGTCTGGGGTTTATCACCTTCTCGCTCTCTCTCTCTCTCTCTTTCTGGGGGCAATGTGGAGCAGTCTCTCTCTCTCTCTCTCTCTCTGGGGACAATGTGGAGCAGTCTCTCTCTCTCTCTCTCTGGGGGCAATGTGGAGCAGTCTCTCTCTCTCTCTCTCTCTCTCTCTCTCTGGGGGACAATGTGGAGCAGTCTCTCTCTCTTTCTTTCTGGAGACAATGTCTCATATTTGAGGATGGTTTTGGTGGGTTTCGTTGGCGTTAGGTTCTAGTCTGGGGTTTATCACCTTCTCTCTCTCTCTTTCTGGGGGAAACGTGGAGCAGTCTCTCTCTCTCTCTCTTTCTGGGGGAAACGTGGAGCAGTCTCTCTCTCTCTCTCTTTCTGGGGGAAACGTGGAGCAGTCTCTCTCTCTCTCTCTCTTTCTGGGGGAAATGTGGAGCAGTCTCTCTCTCTCTCTCTTTCTGGGGGAAACGTGGAGCAGTCTCTCTCTCTCTCTCTTTCTGGGGGAAACGTGGAGCAGTCTCTCTCTCTCTCTCTCTTTCTGGGGGAAACGTGGAGCAGTCTCTCTCTCTCTCTCTTTCTGGGGGAAACGTGGAGCAGTCTCTCTCTCTCTCTCTCTTTCTGGGGAAACGTGGAGCAGTCTCTCTCTCTCTCTCTCTTTCTGGGGGAAACGTGGAGCAGTCTCTCTCTCTCTCTCCGGGGACAATGTGGAGCAGTCTCTCTCTCTCTCTTTCTGGAGACAATGTCTCATATTTGAGGATGGTTTTGGTGGGTTTCGTTGGCGTTAGGTTCTAGTCTGGGGTTTATCACCTTCTCTCTCTCTCTTTCTGGGGGAAACGTGGAGCAGTCTCTCTCTCTTTCTGGGGGAAACGTGGAGCAGTCTCTCTCTCTCTCTCTCTCTCTCTCTTTCTGGGGGCAATGTGGAGCAGTCTCTCTCTCTTTCTGGGGAAACGTGGAGCAGTCTCTCTCTCTCTCTCTCTCTTTCTGGGGGAAACGTGGAGCAGTCTCTCTCTCTTTCTGGGGGAAACGTGGAGCAGTCTCTCTCTCTCTCTCTTTCTGGGGGAAACGTGGAGCAGTCTCTCTCTCTCTCTCTTTCTGGGGGAAACGTGGAGCAGTCTCTCTCTCTCTCTCTCTCTCTTTCTGGGGGAAATGTGGAGCAGTCTCTCTCTCTCTCTCTTTCTGGGGGAAATGTGGAGCAGTCTCTCTCTCTCTCTCTCTCTCTTTCTGGGGGAATGTGGAGCAGTCTCTCTCTCTCTCTCTCTCTTTCTGGGGGAAATGTGGAGCAGTCTCTCTCTCTCTCTCTCTCTTTCTGGGGGAAATGTGGAGCAGTCTCTCTCTCTCTCTCTCTCTTTCTGGGGGAAATGTGGAGCAGTCTCTCTCTCTCTCTCTCTCTTTCTGGGGGAAATGTGGAGCAGTCTCTCTCTCTCTCTCTCTCTCTCTCTCTCTCTCTTTCTGGGGGAAATGTGGAGCAGTCTCTCTCTCTCTCTCTCTCTCTGGGGGCAATGTGGAGCAGTCTCTCTCTCTCTCTCTCTTTCTGGGGGAAATGTGGAGCAGTCTCTCTCTCTCTCTCTCTCTGGGGGCAATGTGGAGCAGTCTCTCTCTCTCTTTCTGGGGAAACGTGGAGCAGTCTCTCTCTCTCTCTCTCTTTCTGGGGGAAATGTGGAGCAGTCTCTCTCTCTCTCTCTTTCTGGGGGAAATGTGGAGCAGTCTCTCTCTCTCTCTCTTTCTGGGGGAAATGTGGAGCAGTCTCTCTCTCTCTCTCTTTCTGGGGGACAATGTGGAGCAGTCTCTCTCTCTCTCTTTCTGGAGACAATGTCTCATATTTGAGGATGGTTTTGGTGGGTTTCGTTGGCGTTAGGTTCTAGTCTGGGGTTTATCACCTTCTCTCTCTCTCTTTCTGGGGGAAACGTGGAGCAGTCTCTCTCTCTCTCT
>NC_133326.1:744139651-744207151 GCF_042186555.1 Aquarana catesbeiana | reverse complement strand
GGGGCAATGTGGAGCAGTCTCTCTCTCTCTCTCTCTTTCTGGGGGAAATGTGGAGCAGTCTCTCTCTCTCTCTCTCTCTGGGGGCAATGTGGAGCAGTCTCTCTCTCTCTTTCTGGGGGACAATGTGGAGCAGTCTCTCTCTCTCTTTCTGGGGGAAACGTGGAGCAGTCTCTCTCTCTCTCTCTTTCTGGGGGAAATGTGGAGCAGTCTCTCTCTCTCTCTCTTTCTGGGGGAAATGTGGAGCAGTCTCTCTCTCTCTCTCTTTCTGGGGGACAATGTGGAGCAGTCTCTCTCTCTCTCTTTCTGGAGACAATGTCTCATATTTGAGGATGGTTTTGGTGGGTTTCGTTGGCGTTAGGTTCTAGTCTGGGGTTTATCACCTTCTCTCTCTCTCTTTCTGGGGGAAACGTGGAGCAGTCTCTCTCTCTCTCTCTTTCTGGGGGAAACGTGGAGCAGTCTCTCTCTCTCTCTCTCTTTCTGGGGGAAATGTGGAGCAGTCTCTCTCTCTCTCTCTTTCTGGGGGAAATGTGGAGCAGTCTCTCTCTCTCTCTCTTTCTGGGGGAAATGTGGAGCAGTCTCTCTCTCTCTCTCTTTCTGGGGGAAATGTGGAGCAGTCTCTCTCTCTCTCTCTTTCTGGGGGAAACGTGGAGCAGTCTCTCTCTCTCTCTCTCTTTCTGGGGGAAATGTGGAGCAGTCTCTCTCTCTCTCTCTTTCTGGGGGAAATGTGGAGCAGTCTCTCTCTCTCTCTTTCTGGGGGAAATGTGGAGCAGTCTCTCTCTCTCTCTCTCTCTCTCTCTCTTTCTGGGGGAAATGTGGAGCAGTCTCTCTCTCTCTCTCTTTCTGGGGGACAATGTGGAGCAGTCTCTCTCTCTCTCTCTCTCTCTCTCTCTCTGGGGGACAATGTGGAGCAGTCTCTCTCTCTCTCTTTCTGGAGACAATGTCTCATATTTGAGGATGGTTTTGGTGGGTTTCGTTGGCGTTAGGTTCTAGTCTGGGGTTTATCACCTTCTCTCTCTCTCTTTCTGGGGGAAACGTGGAGCAGTCTCTCTCTCTCTCTCTTTCTGGGGGAAACGTGGAGCAGTCTCTCTCTCTCTCTCTCTTTCTGGGGGAAATGTGGAGCAGTCTCTCTCTCTCTCTCTTTCTGGGGGAAATGTGGAGCAGTCTCTCTCTCTCTCTCTTTCTGGGGGAAATGTGGAGCAGTCTCTCTCTCTCTCTCTTTCTGGGGGAAACGTGGAGCAGTCTCTCTCTCTCTCTCTCTTTCTGGGGGAAATGTGGAGCAGTCTCTCTCTCTCTCTCTTTCTGGGGGAAATGTGGAGCAGTCTCTCTCTCTCTCTTTCTGGGGGAAATGTGGAGCAGTCTCTCTCTCTCTCTCTCTCTCTCTCTCTCTCTTTCTGGGGGAAACGTGGAGCAGTCTCTCTCTCTCTCTCTCTTTCTGGGGGAAATGTGGAGCAGTCTCTCTCTCTCTCTCTCTCTTTCTGGGGGAAACGTGGAGCAGTCTCTCTCTCTCTCTCTCTTTCTGGGGGAAATGTGGAGCAGTCTCTCTCTCTTTCTGGGGGAAATGTGGAGCAGTCTCTCTCTCTCTCTCTTTCTGGGGGAAACGTGGAGCAGTCTCTCTCTCTCTCTCTCTCTTTCTGGGGGAAACGTGGAGCAGTCTCTCTCTCTTTCTGGGGGAAACGTGGAGCAGTCTCTCTCTCTCTCTCTTTCTGGGGGAAACGTGGAGCAGTCTCTCTCTCTCTCTCTTTCTGGGGGAAACGTGGAGCAGTCTCTCTCTCTCTCTCTTTCTGGGGGAAACGTGGAGCAGTCTCTCTCTCTCTCTCTTTCTGGGGGAAACGTGGAGCAGTCTCTCTCTCTCTCTCTCTCTCTTTCTGGGGGAAATGTGGAGCAGTCTCTCTCTCTCTCTCTCTCTCTTTCTGGGGGAAATGTGGAGCAGTCTCTCTCTCTCTCTCTTTCTGGGGGAAATGTGGAGCAGTCTCTCTCTCTCTCTCTCTCTCTCTTTCTGGGGGAAATGTGGAGCAGTCTCTCTCTCTCTCTCTCTCTTTCTGGGGGAAATGTGGAGCAGTCTCTCTCTCTCTCTCTCTCTTTCTGGGGGAAATGTGGAGCAGTCTCTCTCTCTCTCTCTCTCTCTTTCTGGGGGAAATGTGGAGCAGTCTCTCTCTCTCTCTCTCTCTTTCTGGGGGAAATGTGGAGCAGTCTCTCTCTCTCTCTCTCTCTTTCTGGGGGAAATGTGGAGCAGTCTCTCTCTCTCTCTCTCTCTTTCTGGGGGAAATGTGGAGCAGTCTCTCTCTCTCTCTCTCTCTCTCTCTCTCTCTCTCTCTCTCTCTTTCTGGGGGAAATGTGGAGCAGTCTCTCTCTCTCTCTCTCTCTCTCTCTCTCTCTCTTTCTGGGGGAAATGTGGAGCAGTCTCTCTCTCTCTTTCTGGGGGAAATGTGGAGCAGTCTCTCTCTCTCTCTCTCTCTTTCTGGGGGAAATGTGGAGCAGTCTCTCTCTCTCTCCTCTCTCTCTCTCTCTCTCTCTCTCTTTCTGGGGGAAATGTGGAGCAGTCTCTCTCTCTCTCTCTTTCTGGGGGAAATGTGGAGCAGTCTCTCTCTCTCTCTCTCTCTCTCTCTCTCTCTCTCTCTCTCTCTTTCTGGGGGAAATGTGGAGCAGTCTCTCTCTCTCTCTCTCTCTGGGGGCAATGTGGAGCAGTCTCTCTCTCTCTCTCTCTTTCTGGGGGAAATGTGGAGCAGTCTCTCTCTCTCTCTCTCTCTGGGGGCAATGTGGAGCAGTCTCTCTCTCTCTCTCTTTCTGGGGGACAATGTGGAGCAGTCTCTCTCTCTCTCTCTTTCTGGGGGAAATGTGGAGCAGTCTCTCTCTCTCTCTCTCTCTTTCTGGGGGAAACGTGGAGCAGTCTCTCTCTCTCTCTCTCTCTTTCTGGGGGAAACGTGGAGCAGTCTCTCTCTCTCTCTCTTTCTGGGGGAAATGTGGAGCAGTCTCTCTCTCTCTCTCTTTCTGGGGGAAATGTGGAGCAGTCTCTCTCTCTCTCTCTTTCTGGGGGAAATGTGGAGCAGTCTCTCTCTCTCTCTCTCTCTTTCTGGGGGAAACGTGGAGCAGTCTCTCTCTCTTTCTGGGGGAAACGTGGAGCAGTCTCTCTCTCTCTCTCTCTCTCTCTTTCTGGGGGAAACGTGGAGCAGTCTCTCTCTCTCTCTCTTTCTGGGGGAAACGTGGAGCAGTCTCTCTCTCTCTCTCTTTCTGGGGGAAACGTGGAGCAGTCTCTCTCTCTCTCTCTCTCTCTTTCTGGGGGAAATGTGGAGCAGTCTCTCTCTCTCTCTCTCTCTCTTTCTGGGGGAAATGTGGAGCAGTCTCTCTCTCTCTCTCTTTCTGGGGGAAATGTGGAGCAGTCTCTCTCTCTCTCTCTCTCTCTTTCTGGGGGAAATGTGGAGCAGTCTCTCTCTCTCTCTCTCTCTTTCTGGGGGAAATGTGGAGCAGTCTCTCTCTCTCTCTCTTTCTGGGGGAAATGTGGAGCAGTCTCTCTCTCTCTCTCTTTCTGGGGGAAATGTGGAGCAGTCTCTCTCTCTCTCTCTCTCTTTCTGGGGGAAATGTGGAGCAGTCTCTCTCTCTCTCTCTCTCTCTTTCTGGGGGAAATGTGGAGCAGTCTCTCTCTCTCTCTCTTTCTGGGGGAAATGTGGAGCAGTCTCTCTCTCTCTCTCTCTCTCTCTCTCTCTCTCTCTCTCTCTTTCTGGGGGAAATGTGGAGCAGTCTCTCTCTCTCTCTCTCTCTCTGGGGGCAATGTGGAGCAGTCTCTCTCTCTCTCTCTCTCTTTCTGGGGGAAATGTGGAGCAGTCTCTCTCTCTCTCTCTCTCTGGGGGCAATGTGGAGCAGTCTCTCTCTCTCTTTCTGGGGGACAATGTGGAGCAGTCTCTCTCTCTCTTTCTGGGGGAAACGTGGAGCAGTCTCTCTCTCTCTCTTTCTGGGGGAAATGTGGAGCAGTCTCTCTCTCTCTCTCTTTCTGGGGGAAATGTGGAGCAGTCTCTCTCTCTCTCTCTTTCTGGGGGAAATGTGGAGCAGTCTCTCTCTCTCTCTCTTTCTGGGGGACAATGTGGAGCAGTCTCTCTCTCTCTCTTTCTGGAGACAATGTCTCATATTTGAGGATGGTTTTGGTGGGTTTCGTTGGCGTTAGGTTCTAGTCTGGGGTTTATCACCTTCTCTCTCTCTCTTTCTGGGGGAAACGTGGAGCAGTCTCTCTCTCTCTCTCTTTCTGGGGGAAACGTGGAGCAGTCTCTCTCTCTCTCTCTCTTTCTGGGGGAAATGTGGAGCAGTCTCTCTCTCTCTCTCTTTCTGGGGGAAATGTGGAGCAGTCTCTCTCTCTCTCTCTTTCTGGGGGAAATGTGGAGCAGTCTCTCTCTCTCTCTCTTTCTGGGGGAAACGTGGAGCAGTCTCTCTCTCTCTCTCTCTTTCTGGGGGAAATGTGGAGCAGTCTCTCTCTCTCTCTCTTTCTGGGGGAAATGTGGAGCAGTCTCTCTCTCTCTCTTTCTGGGGGAAATGTGGAGCAGTCTCTCTCTCTCTCTCTCTCTTTCTGGGGGAAATGTGGAGCAGTCTCTCTCTCTCTCTCTCTCTTTCTGGGGGAAATGTGGAGCAGTCTCTCTCTCTCTCTCTCTCTTTCTGGGGGAAACGTGGAGCAGTCTCTCTCTCTCTCTCTCTTTCTGGGGAAATGTGGAGCAGTCTCTCTCTCTTTCTGGGGGAAATGTGGAGCAGTCTCTCTCTCTCTCTCTTTCTGGGGGAAATGTGGAGCAGTCTCTCTCTCTCTCTCTCTCTTTCTGGGGGAAACGTGGAGCAGTCTCTCTCTCTTTCTGGGGGAAACGTGGAGCAGTCTCTCTCTCTCTCTCTCTCTCTCTTTCTGGGGGAAACGTGGAGCAGTCTCTCTCTCTCTCTCTTTCTGGGGGAAACGTGGAGCAGTCTCTCTCTCTCTCTCTTTCTGGGGGAAACGTGGAGCAGTCTCTCTCTCTCTCTCTCTCTCTTTCTGGGGGAAATGTGGAGCAGTCTCTCTCTCTCTCTCTTTCTGGGGGAAATGTGGAGCAGTCTCTCTCTCTCTCTCTCTCTCTTTCTGGGGGAAATGTGGAGCAGTCTCTCTCTCTCTCTCTCTCTTTCTGGGGGAAATGTGGAGCAGTCTCTCTCTCTCTCTCTCTCTTTCTGGGGGAAATGTGGAGCAGTCTCTCTCTCTCTCTCTCTCTCTTTCTGGGGGAAATGTGGAGCAGTCTCTCTCTCTCTCTCTCTCTTTCTGGGGGAAATGTGGAGCAGTCTCTCTCTCTCTCTCTCTCTTTCTGGGGGAAATGTGGAGCAGTCTCTCTCTCTCTCTCTCTCTCTCTCTCTTTCTGGGGGAAATGTGGAGCAGTCTCTCTCTCTCTCTCTCTCTCTCTCTCTTTCTGGGGGAAATGTGGAGCAGTCTCTCTCTCTCTCTCTCTCTCTCTGGGGGCAATGTGGAGCAGTCTCTCTCTCTCTCTCTCTTTCTGGGGGAAACGTGGAGCAGTCTCTCTCTCTCTCTTTCTGGGGGAAATGTGGAGCAGTCTCTCTCTCTCTCTCTTTCTGGGGGAAATGTGGAGCAGTCTCTCTCTCTCTCTCTTTCTGGGGGAAATGTGGAGCAGTCTCTCTCTCTCTCTCTTTCTGGGGGACAATGTGGAGCAGTCTCTCTCTCTCTCTTTCTGGAGACAATGTCTCATATTTGAGGATGGTTTTGGTGGGTTTCGTTGGCGTTAGGTTCTAGTCTGGGGTTTATCACCTTCTCTCTCTCTCTTTCTGGGGGAAATGTGGAGCAGTCTCTCTCTCTCTCTCTTTCTGGGGGAAACGTGGAGCAGTCTCTCTCTCTCTCTCTCTCTCTTTCTGGGGGAAATGTGGAGCAGTCTCTCTCTCTCTCTCTCTCTTTCTGGGGGAAATGTGGAGCAGTCTCTCTCTCTCTCTCTCTTTCTGGGGGAAATGTGGAGCAGTCTCTCTCTCTCTCTCTCTCTTTCTGGGGGAAATGTGGAGCAGTCTCTCTCTCTCTCTCTCTCTTTCTGGGGGAAATGTGGAGCAGTCTCTCTCTCTCTCTCTCTCTCTCTCTTTCTGGGGGAAATGTGGAGCAGTCTCTCTCTCTCTCTCTCTCTGGGGGCAATGTGGAGCAGTCTCTCTCTCTCTCTCTCTTTCTGGGGGAAATGTGGAGCAGTCTCTCTCTCTCTCTCTTTCTGGGGGAAATGTGGAGCAGTCTCTCTCTCTCTCTCTTTCTGGGGGAAATGTGGAGCAGTCTCTCTCTCTCTCTCTCTTTCTGGGGGAAATGTGGAGCAGTCTCTCTCTTTCTGGGGGAAACGTGGAGCAGTCTCTCTCTCTCTCTCTCTTTCTGGGGGAAATGTGGAGCAGTCTCTCTCTCTCTCTCTTTCTGGGGGAAATGTGGAGCAGTCTCTCTCTCTCTCTCTTTCTGGGGGAAACGTGGAGCAGTCTCTCTCTCTCTCTCTCTTTCTGGGGGAAATGTGGAGCAGTCTCTCTCTCTCTCTCTTTCTGGGGGAAATGTGGAGCAGTCTCTCTCTCTCTCTCTCTCTCTCTCTTTCTGGGGGAAATGTGGAGCAGTCTCTCTCTCTCTCTCTTTCTGGGGGAAATGTGGAGCAGTCTCTCTCTCTCTCTCTTTCTGGGGGAAATGTGGAGCAGTCTCTCTCTCTCTCTCTCTTTCTGGGGGACAATGTGGAGCAGTCTCTCTCTCTCTCTCTTTCTGGGGGAAATGTGGAGCAGTCTCTCTCTCTCTCTCTTTCTGGGGGAAATGTGGAGCAGTCTCTCTCTCTCTCTCTCTTTCTGGGGGACAATGTGGAGCAGTCTCTCTCTCTCTCTCTCTGGGGGACAATGTGGAGCAGTCTCTCTCTCTCTCTCCGGGGACAATGTGGAGCAGTCTCTCTCTCTCTCTTTCTGGAGACAATGTCTCATATTTGAGGATGGTTTTGGTGGGTTTTGTTGGCGTTAGGTTCTAGTCTGGGGTTTATCACCTTCTCTCTCTCTCTTTCTGGGGGAAATGTGGAGCAGTCTCTCTCTCTCTCTCTCTCTCTTTCTGGAGACAATGTCTCATATTTCAAAGCCACAAAATCTCTGGGCTTAGGACAGAGGACAAAGAAGAGAAAAAGAAGAAGGAAGAGGAGGGGGATGTAAGATGCAGGGGGGTGTGTACCCCAATAAAGAGAGAGGAAGGATGAGGGAAAAGGGGTCAGTGAGGGGAGATAGCCAGAAAAGAGAGAAGCTAAGGTGTGCTGCCTCCCCTAGTTAAGCCCTCAAAGGGAGCTAACATATATAAGAGAATGTAAATGGGGGTATGGCGCTCCCTAGTGGGGGGTATATAAGTGATACAGTATATTGTGATGCAGTAAATGCTTAGTATGTACCATACACAAAGGGTGAAGAGTGCAATAACTCATACATGGATTAAAACCCTAAAACATTGTTTAAATTGGTGAGACCAAAAAAAATAAATATATAAAATGTGGTGAGAACACCCCTATATTACATTCACATTTATTAATAAGTGTAAGATAGTGGCAAATAGTGACCACTAGGTGCTACTACTATATAAACTGTGCAGCTTATGTGATGAGTTCAACGTGTTTCAAAGGTAAGTGACAAATGCAATCCAATCAAAAAAATTATAAGCGAAAAAATTAATATAAAATAATATAAATAATAAAGGAAAATGCAAAAAGTCTGTTCAAAGGTGGTGCGTTTCCAAAATGTAAATATCAGGACAAAGTTCCAAGAGCTTTAGTGACTGTAGTGCTCACAGAGGAGAGTATCCGTGACTTCTGTGCTCCCCCTTTTGGCTCCCCACTCACCAGCTCCCAATACCCCTGCAGGGGTGACAGACACTTTAAGATCCCAATGCCGTCCTCTTGGTAGGTATCCCGTGGTTGCTGAGATATGGTATGCTCTCTCCCAGGAATTCCAAGTCACTTCTCCATACCACGTCCAAGAAGGGGATCGCCAGAGAACTCCTCATAAGAAAAGATGCCACCTCATAGTGTAGTATGATTAAAAACTATATTAAAATAATACTCCCCAAACGGGAGAAGAAAAAATCCACAAAACACTACACTATGGGTGAAGCCGAAAACCAGGAAGTGCTTTCCCGCAGCGTGCGGTCCAGCTGCGTTCCAAGCTCTCTCGCTCCGTACCCGGAAATGACGTAAGTGCGTAGCTCCGCCTTACGCGTTTCGTCATCGACGTTGTCAAAGGGGAGCTGGTGAGTGGGGAGCCAAAAGGGGAGCACAGAAGTCACGGATACTCTCCTCTCTGTGAGCACTACAGTCACTAAAGCTCTTGGAACTTTGTCCTGATATTTACATTTTGGAAACGCACCACCTTTGAACAGACTTTTTGCATTTTGTATTTTCCTTTATTATTTATATTATTTTATATTAATTTTTTCGCTTATAATTTTTTTGATTGGATTGCATTTGTCACTTACCTTTGAAACACGTTGAACTCATCACATAAGCTGCACAGTTTATATAGTAGTAGCACCTAGTGGTCACTATTTGCCACTATCTTACACTTATTAATACATGTGAATGTAATATAGGGGTGTTCTCACCACATTTTATATATTTATTTTTTTTGGTCTCACCAATTTAAACAATGTTTTAGGGTTTTAATCCATGTATGAGTTATTGCACTCTTCACCCTTTGTGTATGGTACATACTAAGCATTTACTGCATCACAATATACTGTATCACTTATATACCCCCCACTAGGGAGCGCCATACCCCCATTTACATTCTCTCAATGTCTCATATTTGAGGATGGTTTTGGTGGGTTTCATTGGCGTTAGGTTCTAGTCTGGGGTTTATCACCTTCTCGCTCTTTGTGTAGGTTGCTTCTCCTGGACTCACACTGATCCTGAGTTCCCGGCCTTCCTGAATCTGCCCTGGGAGACGGTCAGCCGCCTGAATACAAGTCCAACTGCCACTGCAAACTCTTTTTGGCAGTCTCAGATTTGAGCATACAGCTACATCTACAGGTAAGTACTTTTTATTTGTTTTTTATTTTTATTTTTTTGGCTATAAGTCTCATTCTAGTGTTTTCTCTTGTACATGTAGCTTTTTTTGGACTCTCACCCATCGCCACCATTGCTATTGACCAGCCTGTTCTACTGCTGCCTTGGATAAAGAAGTGGGAAAAGATTTTAAAGGGCTGTTTGATCTCTGAATAAAGTTTGGCACCTTTAAGAGCTGACATTGGTAACACAACACAGTTTAGGGCTTGTGAAATGGAAGGGGCATCCGAAAAATCTCACAAGCATAGGCTTTGTTCCTTTTCAGGCTCATGGCAAACCGACACGCGGTTCAAAGAGTGGATATCATCAGATGTTGAATCCAAACACAAGGCCAAGTGTCTGTGGTGCAAGAAATCGTTCAGCATTGCACACGGTGGGGTTCGTGATGTCCGTAGTCATGCTTCAAGTTCCAAACACAAGTCTATTTCTGCGGCTAGGCAAGCCAGCTCTGGAATTGTTCATTTTACTAGAAAAACACCTCCACCGGATCCAGCAGTGTTGGCTGATAAAATTTTCTTTGAAACTGAGTTGAAAATAGTTAATTTTCTCGCACAAAAAAATTTGCCAGTATCTTTGCTGGATGATCTTATTCATAGCGCAGCCGCCTGGTTCCCAGACTCCGAAATAGCCAAATCCCTCAGTTGTAAGCGTACCAAAGATGGTGACGTCACAATGCATGTCCACAGGGCTGAAACTTTATGGAACCCTGAATGCAAACCAGTCGGTGCTTCTTCTACTGCTGGTGAGGACAACAGGGCTGAAACTTTATGGAACCCCAAATGCAAACCAATCGGTGCTTCTTCTACTGCTGGTGAGGACAACAGGGCTGAAACTTTATGGAACCCCAAATGCAAACCAATCGGTGCTTCTTCTACTGCTGGTGAGGACAACAGGGCTGAAACTTTATGGAACCCCAAATGCAAACCAATCGGTGCTTCTTCTACTGCTGGTGAGGACAACAGGGCTGAAACTTTATGGAACCCCGAATGCAAACCAATCGGTGCTTCTTCTACTGCTGGTGAGGACAACAGGGCTGAAACTTTATGGAACCCCGAATGCAAACCAATCGGTGCTTCTTCTTCTGCTGGTGAGGACAACAAGGCTGAAACTTTATGGAACCCCAAATGCAAACCAATCGGTGCTTCTTCTACTGCTGGTGAGGACAACAGGGCTGAAACTTTATGGAACCCCGAATGCAAACCAATCGGTGCTTCTTCTTCTGGTGAGGACAACAGGGCTGAAACTTTATGGAACCCCGAATGCAAACCAATCGGTGCTTCTTCTACTGCTGGTGAGGACAACAGGGCTAAAACTTTATGGAACCCCGAATGCAAACCAATCGGTGCTTCTTCTTCTGCTGGTGAGGACAACAGGGCTGAAACTTTATGGAACCCCAAATGCAAACCAATCGGTGCTTCTTCTGCTGGTGAGGACAACAATGAGGTGGTGGTGGAGGACTGCAGATGAGCGTGGACATGTTTGATTCCTTCCTGATGTGCGCAATCAGAAAACAGGAAGGTTTAGTTTCTAGTGTTATAATTGAAAACGACAGTTTGAGTTGTGAAAATGTTGGGGTTTGTGCGTTTTCTTTTGCCTACAAATGCAGATTTGGCTTTTATTTGCTCCCGTTGTTGGAAGTGGGGTCAGGAGGTTCACCTTTTCCTCCGTTGTCACAGGGGCAGGAAGTGACCGCTTTATTTTTGCAGTGGTCAGTGGAAGAGAAGGTGTGGGAAACCTTCACATGGGGGCCCCGGCTCCACTAACCGCTTCTGCAAGCTCCTTTCTTATTTGAATGTTGCAGCTGGTAAGTGCGCTGTCAGTGGTTTATTGATATCTCTGTGCCCCAGGTGGGGGAGATTTACCTTCTATTTGCCCTGATTATCATTATCACCACAAAGAGAATGAAGATCAAATCCAGAACGGGATCCGGTGCTCATGGTGGCTACGGAGGTGACTATGGAATGCAGATTAAAGGGGAATCTCTCTAAATGGACAAAACTGAAAGTTTATAATACCCCCCCACCCCTTTCCTTTATCCAAAATGTGAAATACGTTGTTTTTGCCTTCAGTTCTAATTGTATTTTCTACTTCTATAACTTAAATACTGAGATTTGCACAGAAAACTGTAATTTTGTAACTTCTTGATAAAAAGTTGACCATGTCAGTAAATTTCATTTTGGTAGGTTGACAACCCTGGTGGCCACGTATGTGCAGATTCACGCCAAGACGCCTACTGTGGTGTGATGCTCCACCTGGAAAAAACAGCCCCACATCACAAGAAAAACCAAAGGGGACAGACTGCCACCTGCACCAAAGGCACTCACCTTTCCCTGTAGCAGGGTCAGTAGACCCGATTTTCACCCCTTTATGATGTCTATGGTCCTGCCGCAGGATCTTCAGGGATATCACTTGCCCTCCTGGGGATCACTGCCCTGGACTTGTTAGGCCCCCTGTCAGTGAGTTCACCAGGTATACAATACCCCGGAGATAACTGCTCCCAGTATCCAGCAGCATTACAGGCCGTCCTGGCTCTTGCAGGTGGGGCCTGCTGGCTGTACCGACTGATCCGGATGGATAAAGCCCCCCTAGCAGGGGTGCGAGGAACAGGCCAGGAATTATGCCCATAACACCCCTGAATAAAGCCCATGAAGTCAGTCTTCAGACAGACAAAGATAGGCCCATCCATCACCTAAGAGCTGAGCTGGGAGGGGTTATACCTAGCTGTAGTGTCGGGGAGGCCGGCGAGCGGTATGCAGTGTCGGGGAGGCCGGCGAGCGGTATGCAGTGTCGGGGAGGCCGGCGAGCGGTATGCAGTGTCGGGGAGGCCGGCGAGCGGTATGCAGTGTCGGGGAGGCCGGCGAGCGGTACCCCACATCCCAGGTCCCACCCACCACCTCAGGCTGCCCAGGGAGAAGTTGCCGAGCACCCCCTCGTTTCCAGGATACTTCATATGGGGGAGGAGAGATCCAATATGAATCCAGTTCGTCTATAGGGGCAAGTGAGGGGTGACCAGCGTGCTCCCTAGCAACCGATGACGTAATTGGTTGATAAGATGCAGGCAGCCCAGCACATGGTCAAGGCTTCTATTTCTGACCTATAGCTCTCTGTAGAATAAAGCAGGCTTGGATGAAGCTACTTGTAGCCTGCTTTGTTGGTACAGATTTTAGCACAGAGAATGATGAAGATTGGTCCAAGGATGAGTAGAGGTGCCACCACTCGTTCTTCTATGGCTCCTCCACCCTGACCAGGACACAACGTGAGACGCTCTGGTAGGGCACAGTACCAGGGTAAAGTTCTCAGGCAGTGGAATCAGATGGGGTTATAAGACGGATAATCACTATTATACTCTAAAAAGATCCTAAAAATCAGTCTGACACCAAAAATGATAAACAGCTTTTATTTTATTACAGCAAGATGCCACAGGCGGGTTCCATGACGCCGCATCAATTACACTCAGTTAGTAGGAGGTCATAAAACTTCTTATTTTATATAAAACATATGTTCTTTCCATCTCACGCAAACTATTCCATATAACTATTTACACAGGAAAGCTGGCAATGAAACGTAAAAGTATGGAAGGCAAAAAAAACATAGGGTGACGATACTGGGACAAGGAAGAAAAACATGAGAGAGGAAGAAAGGACAGAGGGAACATGTTAGACAGAGATCTGAGGAAGGGAGGACAGAGGTGTCGAGTTAGATTCAGATCTGAGGAAGGTAGGACAGAGGTGTTGGGTTAGATGGAGATCTGAGGAAGGTAGGACAGAGGGGTCGGGTGAGATGGCTTTCTGAGGAAGGGAGGACAGAGGTGTCGCGTTAGATGGAGATCTTGGGAAGGAGGGACAAAGATGTCGGGATAGATGGAGATCTAAGGAAGGGAGGACAGAGGTGTTGGGTTAGATGGAGATCTAAGGAAGGAAGGAAGGACAGAGGGGTTGTATTAGACAGAGGCCTGAGGAAGGGAGGACAGAGGTGTCACGTTAGATGGAGATCTTGGGAAGGAGGGACAAAGGTGTCGGGTTAGATGGAGATCCGAGGAAGGAAGGACAGAGGTGTCAGGTTAGATGGAGATCTAAGGAAGGGAGGACAGAAGTGTTGGGTTAGATGGAGATCCGAGAAAGGAAGGACAGAGGTGCAGGGTTAGATGGAGATCTAAGGAAGGGAGGACAGAAGTGTTGGGTTAGATGGAGATCTGAGGAAGGGGGGACAAAGGTGCAGGGTTAGATGGAGATATGAGGAAGGAAGGACAGAGGTGTCGAGTTAGATGGAGATCTAAGGAAGGAAAGATAGAGGTGTCGAGTAATATTTAAATCTGAGGAAGGGAGGACAGAGGTGTCGAGTTAGATTCAGATCTGAGGAAGGTAGGACAGAGGTGTCGGGTTAGATGGAGATCTGAGGAAGGGAGGACCGAGGTGTCGAGTTAGATGGAGATCTGAGGAAGGGGGACAAAGGTGCAGGGATAGATGGAGGTATGAGGAAGGGAGGAAAGAGGTGTCAGGTTAGATGGACATCTGAGGAAGGAAGGACAGAGGTGTTGTCTTAGATGGAGATCTGAGGAAGGACAGAGGGGTCATGTTAGACAGAGGCCCGAGGAAGGGAGGACAGAGGTGTCAGGTTAGATGGAGAAATGAAGAATGAGAAAAAGCTATTTCAGTCTGGAACTTAGACAAAGTATAAGAAGCCTCATTGAGTAAAGAGTCTAAAATATGAACTATATGTACTGCCCCACACCAACCAATTTGATTAAGAATTTTACATTCCAACACCTTTTCCAGTGCTGGCCTCAGACTGCTGTATGGGCAGAGCATACCGCTGTTGTCATTTGAGAATAAGCGGTACAGAGCTTTAGGTGAGACTGTCGAAGAATTTGTAAATAGTGAGAGGAGGAAGAATATTTCCAATCCGGCTTTAATCTTATTAGAAAACCATTCTTGTCAGTATTAAGAGATCCCCGATGTTTACTTGTGGTAGAAGCGCTGATTCTGTCCATGCTGCATGAATGGAAGACGGGGTGTTTGCTGAGGAGAGGCCTGAAATCCAGACTGAGGAAATAAAGCAGAGAAAACACAGATCAAGAAATCCTGAAAAAAAATTAAACACTAAAGTTTAGGCTGGAGAGGTCCCTTACTGTGTGGGGCTGCTGAGGCGGAGTCCCATGGCTGTACCCTCCAGGAGAAGCAGACCTTGAAGGGTGAGTGTAAGACAAGGCTGACTGCAAACAGAGAACAAACAAATCAAGAGAGATGGTGAGGAGGAGAAAGATGAGGGATGGCAGAGAGAGGGGCGAGGAAGAGAGGCAGAGAGAGGAGGAGAAAGATGAAGACAGACGGGAGCGTTGAGGAGAAAGATGAAGACAGACGGGAGGGTTGAGGAGAAAGATGAAGGCAGACGGGAGGGTTGAGGAGAAAGATGAAGGCAGACGGGAGGGTTGAGGAGAAAGATGAAGGCAGACGGGAGAGTTGAGGAGATAGATGAAGGCAGACGGGAGAGTTGAGGAGATAGATGAAGACAGACGGGAGGGTTGAGGAGAAAGATGAAGGCAGACGGGAGAGTTGAGGAGAAAGATGAAGGCAGACGGGAGAGTTGAGGAGAAAGATGAAGGCAGACGGGAGAGTTGAGGAGAAAGATGAAGGCAGACGGGAGAGTTGAGGAGAAAGATGAAGGCAGACGGGAGAGTTGAGGAGAAAGATGAAGGCAGACGGGAGAGTTGAGGAGAAAGATGAAGGCAGACGGGAGAGTTGAGGAGAAAGATGAAGGCAGACGGGAGAGTTGAGGAGAAAGATGAAGGCAGACGGGAGAGTTGAGGAGAAAGATGAAGGCAGACGGGAGAGTTGAGGAGAAAGATGAAGGCAGACGGGAGAGTTGAGGAGAAAGATGAAGGCAGACGGGAGAGTTGAGAAGAAAGATGAAGGCAGACGGGAGAGTTGAGGAGAAAGATGAAGGCAGACGGGAGAGTTGAGGAGAAAGATGAAGGCAGACAGGAGAGTTGAGGAGAAAGATAAAAGAAAGGCGTGAAAGCGTTCAGGAGAAAGATGAAGAGAGATATAGGAGGGGAGGAGGAGAAAGATAAAAAGAGTAGAGGGGTGAGGAGGAGGAGATAGGTAAAGGAAGAGGTAAGAAGGAGAAAGCTGAAGAGAGGAGAGAGAAGGACGAGAAAGATGGAGAGGGAAAGGTGAGGAGGAGAAAGATAAAAAGGGAGACAAGAGAAGTAATGAGAAGAAAGCTGAATAAAGGCAGGAGAGGTGAGGGGGAGAAAGATGAAGAGGGGAGGGGGAGAAAGATGAAGAGGGGAGGGGTCAGGAGGAGAAAGAATAATTACAATTTTTGCTTTATCTATACATCATATTCATGGCTGATTGGGTTATGGTGCAACCTTCAGGTGACTAGACACTGGCGAAATAGTGGAGAGATATCCGTGTCCTGCGATGTATTGCAAGAAAAGGATTTGACAGGTAAACCAAAAATCCTAATTTCTTAATCATACATCACTGGAAACGGGGTGTCTTCATATTCATAACTACTTAAGATGTCTCGAAAGAAAGAGGGAACCCCACTACAGAGACATCTGTAAGACCTTTCACCCAAAACTGGTGTCCACAGAGCCACGAACATCTACCTGGTGGAACTTGGTAAACGTGTGCAGAGAAGGCTGGGAAGCAGCCTTACAAACTTGAACAGAAGCTTGATGCTATAGGCCAGGAAGCAAAGACACTCCTCCACTAGGAGGGGAGAAACCTTGCTCTTGAGGCCATAGGCCTGACAAATGAGATGACAAATCCACCTAGAAATAGTGAATCAAAAAGTAACGTAACCCTTGGAAGGGCATTAAGGTAGAACAGGGACTCAAACTACTGAAAGAAAACTGTAGACTTCAGAGAAACCTGGACAACGTTCAGTGAGTGAAGAACCTTCTACGGATTAGGAAAAAACATGACAACACAATGTCCTGATTCCGTGGGACAAGGAAACCACCTTTGGTGAAAAGAAATGCCTGAGGCCTCGGCACCACCTTATACTTGTGAAGAATCGGGAAAGCACATCCAGCTCTGTAAAGGCAACCAAAAAAAGACAACATTACGAGTAAGAAGCACCAAAAAAAATCCTTCACAGAGACTCCAATGGAAAAGTCTGTAGAACAGACAAGACCAAATGAGATCTCCCCCCGGGTGATCGATATACGTCTCAGGAATTTAACAAACGGTGTTGCAGATTTCTACCTTTTGTTATTGTGAAGAAATAGTTGTGTCTTTGTACATGTGCAATGTGCAGAGTGAATGGGAGTGACCTTATAATGATCAGTTAGCTGCTGCACCTGCAGGGCTCTAATGAGGAAAGTGGCAGGGTCTGCCTCCCTTTAGACCCGATTTCCCTTTGGAAGCATCTCATCAAAAATTACATTTTTTTGCAGGGGATGCCTAAAATCTGACTCAGTGAGCCAAAACCAGTGAGCCAATCACATAAGCAGGAGATAACATTTCTGGGGGGCGTTCTGTACACCATGTGTGTACAGAAGCCTCCAGGCGGCCATACTGGATTTTACAGAAAATTACAGCGGCTGCAGAGTGAAAGGGAAAGGTCGTTTTTAATAACATTCAATTACAAAATGACTTGTGTAGCAATTGTATAATAAATAAATAATATATAAATTATTTTTTTCTCCCCCACAAAAGTGGAGTTACCCTTTAAAGTGATTATTTAAAAAAAAACAACAAAAAAAAAAAAAAAAAACACACAAAGCTTTACAAACATGTTATGCTATACTTACCTGCGCTGTGCAAGGATTTTGCATAGAGCGGCCCCGATCCTTCTTTTCTGGGGTTCCCCAACGGCGCTCCTGGCTCCTCCTCTTCATCGAGTGCCCCCACAGAGAGCCACTTTCCATGTGGGCACGCTCCCAAGTCCTGCTGACACAGACAGCAGGACTTGGCCCTACCCCCCCCCCCCCCCCCCCCCCCCCAGGGTTTGCCACCCCTTTAAGGTCCCACGGAGTCAAAGGGGCCTGCACAGGCCGAGCAATCCATGTGACACCCTACACAAAAGGATTCTACCAAAGAATGACATAATGGGTCATGCCCCATGATGGTACCTAAGGCCAGAAGCATCTCATCTCCAGACCTTTAGGGATAAACATTTACTAGTCTCACACCAGGCAAAATAGGCCTTCCATGTATGACGGCACACCTTCCTGAAGGTCAACTTTCTAGCCCTGAGGAAGGTGGGAATCACAGGATCAGAAACTCCCTGTCCCTTAGCACTTGGCCATCAACAGCCAAAAAAAGTGACTAAAGCAAGATGGAGGATGGGACAGCAAATATGGCTGATCTGGAGGAACCCAGGGCTGGTTTGGCAAGAGATTGATGATGCCTGCATACTGCAATCTTCTTGACCACACTAGTGTAAATCAGAATCACCAGAGTGCCCTCCAACCCAATCCTTATTAACAGATGAGGAAGAAGCAGCAAAGGCATAGATCAGGGACAACTGATGACAAGGAGTCACCAGGGCATCCACCCCAAATGCCTGAGGATCCCTGGTCCAGGACACAAACCTGTCCAGCTTGTTGTGGAATATCTACACCAAGAGATCTTCATCTCCACTTCAGCATCCCCCACTGCAAACAACTCCAAGTGAAGGGCCTATTCTCCTGGATTCAGTTGTGGAAGGCTAAGGAAATCCTACTGGTAATTTTCCACCCCAGGAATGTGTACATGTCGAGCAGAGAGGGCCAGAACGTGAAGCCCAGGACAAGATCAGGTTCACTTCTTGTGCAGCGTAACTTCTTGATGGTTGATGTATGCTACAACCGTGGCATTGTCAGACTGCACCCTGACAGGGAGACCCCGATGGTAGACAGAGCAGTATAGGAGAGCCAGCCAAATCACTGAGAAAGGCAATAGACATCCCCCCACTGAGTGGGGGCGTCCCTTTACTATGAAGGGGATCTGCCTCTGAACCCAGAGGACATGGGATTCCAGATCTTCTCAAGGAATTGTAATGTAGGCTTTTGCTTAGAGCTTTTGCCTTTCTACTTACAAAAGGAGGTCTTGGATTACAAAGGGGGAACCGGTTTCTGATTTGTTAATTTTGCTTTCTTCTGGAGTAACAGCATTCAATTCATCAAAGTCACCTTCTGAATGAAGGCATTAACAGGGCAGGCTCTCAAGTTGCTTCTTGAAGAGAAGTTCTACCAACCAGCACTTGAGCCATTGGATCCTACTCATATGGACAGACATAGTGCCCAACCTGGAAAGTGGCCATATGGAGCCTTCCAACGGCCTTAAGGCTCTCAGAAAATCCACCAGGAATTGCCAAATGGCAGGATCACCTGGGTCCGATTCTCTGGAACATAGCCTATGCTTTGCCCAAACTTTGAGGGCTTGACAAATTCCCACCTCCAGCTGCAGAGCTACTCCCACAAGAGGAAAGGACCACTTAAAAGAGGGCCTGTCACCTCTTATCAGTGGTGTTTTTAAAGACCAGGACCGTCAGAGTCGTATGCAAGTAGGAATTCCTCTTCCATGGGGTGCTACTGATGTGAGCGAACACTTCCCCAGGTGAGCCCAATGAGCATACATCAGTTCCTACAAATAAGGATGCACATGAAAAGATCTAGGATTGGTAGACAGCCACCACCAGGACCCAAATCCAGTGTCTATGGGAGAGGAGGACTCTGGAAGCTGAAGCAGAACCAGGATGAGTTTGTAAGCTGTTGTCCTTTGCATCTGAAACAGCCCGGACACCCTAAGACTCTTCCTGAAAGGACTCATCCAAAGAAGACGCTCAAACCTCAACATCTGTCTCCTCATCCAGAAGATGTTCCTCTGACACCTCATAACACACAAAAGGAGGGGAGGGGAAGAAGAGCACCCACATCTACACCCCAGGCATTCCATTCCAGTTCTGTCCTGGAGTGGACTTCTATAGCACCATGCCAGCGAGGTCACCAGATACTGGTGACGCCAGAGATGGCCGTCTGCAGAATTCAATGCAAACTGCAACAGGCCATGCCTGTTCTTGCATGCAGGGTCAAGGTACCGCCCCTCCGGGCCCCCAGGGCTGTAGGTGACTGATCAGGATTAAGCCTTTCCCCAGTAAGGGGGTGCAGAATAGACCATGAAAACAGGGGACTACCAGCCACAGAAAGGGATCTTCAGAGAGACGTCCCCAACACATCCATCACTTAGGGACCCAAAAAACTGCAGGATGGCAAAAAACTGGGGTTTAGTTGAGGTGGGAGGGGTTTGGGGAACCCCACCTTTTTTTGTCAGTGTCCATTCACCTGAAGGTGGCAGCATAACCCAAGTAGTCGTGAATATCTAAGACACCCTGCGGTGTAGGGTTAGGGAAGATGGACACAGGACAGGTGAGGGGGGGGGAGGAGGAGGAGGAGGTGAGGAGAAGAGAGATGAGGATCGATGGAAGAGGTGAGGAGAAGAGAGATGAGGATCAATGGAAGAGGTGAGGAGAAGAGAGATGAGGATCAATGGAAGAGGTGAGGAGAAGAGAGATGAGGATCAATGGAAGAGGTGAGGAGAAGAGAGATGAGGATCAATGGAAGAGGTGAGGAGAAGAGAGATGAGGATCAATGGAAGAGGTGAGGAGAAGAGAGATGAGGATCAATGGAAGAGGTGAGGAGAAGAGAGATGAGGATCAATGGAAGAGGTGAGGAGAAGAGAGATGAGGATCAATGGAAGAGGTGAGGAGAAGAGAGATGAGGATCAATGGAAGAGGTGAGGAGAAGAGAGATGAGGATCAATGGAAGAGGTGAGGAGAAGAGAGATGAGGATCAATGGAAGAGGTGAGGAGAAGAGAGATGAGGATCAATGGAAGAGGTGAGGAGAAGAGAGATGAGGATCAATGGAAGAGGTGAGGAGAAGAGAGATGAGGATCAATGGAAGAGGTGAGGAGAAGAGAGATGAGGATCAATGGAAGAGGTGAGGAGAAGAGAGATGAGGATCAATGGAAGAGGTGAGGAGAAGAGAGATGAGGATCAATGGAAGAGGTGAGGAGAAGAGAGATGAGGATCAATGGAAGAGGTGAGGAGAAGAGAGATGAGGATCAATGGAAGAGGTGAGGAGAAGAGAGATGAGGATCAATGGAAGAGGTGAGGAGAAGAGAGATGAGGATCAATGGAAGAGATGAGGATACATGGAAGAGGTGAGGAAAGATGAGGATAAATGGAAGAGGTGAGGAAAGAGGAGGATGAATGGAAGAGGTGAGGAGAGAGGAGGATGAATGGAAGAGGTGAGGAGAGATGAGGATGAATGGAAGAGGTGAGGAGAGATGAGGATAAATGGAAGAGGTGAGGAAAGATGAGGATAAATGGAAGCGGTGAGGAAAGAGGAGGATAAATGGAAGAGGTTAGAAGAGAGATGAGGTAAGTTGGAGAGGTGGGAGGAGAGGAGACGAGTACAGGGAAAACACCTGCAGGTGGCGTGTTACTCGGCTTTTGCGGAGTCTTACCTTGGCAGTTTGCATGGGCACAGCTATCTGAGGTGCGGTGAGGAGAGTCTGGGTGGGGTGTAGAGCCTGGGGGTGCATGGGGCGGAGGGTAGACTACAATAAAACACAAGCTGGTCAGGGCACATCCTCATCCAGACATTGTTCAGAAGTATGAATAAATATGACTCCGCCCTGTGAGGACGGCGATGTACCCTCCCCCCTCCCCGGGGTACTGTCATCCAGCATTTTCTAATGGCTGTGCTCATCACCGGGGGAAACGGAGATGTGCTGCAGCAAAATGTAGATAAATAGCTGTGCTTGCCCTCCTTATCTCATCAATAACCCCCACTACTGACCTCAGACCAAACAGCTACCACCACCCCGGGGCAATCCTCCTCCGGCAGGGAAGAGGCATCCCCATTGGGGTTTGTGGAGACAATAAACAGCACTTAACTCTGTTGAAAAGTGTGATGTGATGTCCTAGTTTATCTGTACATTTGCACCACAAAGGTTCTGGTGAAAACCCCCCTGAGAGGTCACCACAGGACGGATGTGAGCTGAGGAATAGAGCTATAAATTAGGATAAGGCCATAGGTCCAGAGATCCCCCTTGTGATACTTGTGTGCCACCAAGCGTATACTCCACCATGCCACCAATACACTTGATGGCCAACAACCTGCGCATACCTGACCAATACCAGACAGTTGTCTATTACCTTGTATTACCCAAGAGAAGGGAAGCTCACTAGACCTTCCATTCCAGAACATGGAGGTCATGGTCACACCATGTCTTTATGGAGCTGGCTTTGTACACATGAGGGGGCACAGTCATAGTGGAACAGCAAAGGGTCTTCATCAAACTGTTACCACAGAGCTGGAAGAGCACAATTGTCTATAATGTCTCCAGTGGAGACACCTGATGGAGTATTACCAGGACACTTCACTGGAGGCACCTGGAGTACTACCAGGACCCTTCACTAGAGAGACACCTGATGGAGTATTACCAGAACCCTTCACTGGAGACATCTGATGGAGTATTACCAGGACCCTTCACTGGAGACATCTGATGGAGTATTACCAGGACACTTCACTGGAGACACCTGATGGAGTATTACCAAGACCTTTCACTGGAGACACCTGATGGATTATTACCAGGCCCCTTCACTGGAGACACCTGATGTAGTATTACCAGGACCTTTCACTGGAGACATCCAATGGAGTATTACCAGGACCCTTCACTAGAGACACCTGATGGATTACCACCAGGCCCCTTCACTGGAGACACCTGATGGAGTATTATTACCAGGACCCTTCACTAGAGACACCTGATGGAATACTACCAGGACCCTTCACTGGAGGCACCTGGAGTACTACCAGGACCCTTCACTGGAGGCACCTGATGGAGTATTACTAGAACCCTTCACTAGAGACACCTGATGGAGTATTACCAGGACCTTTCACTGGAGACATCCAATGGAGTATTGCCAGGACCCTTCACTAGAGACACCTGATGGATTACCACCAGGCCCCTTCACTGGAGACACCTGATGGAGTATTATTACCAGGACCCTTCACTAGAGACACCTGATGGAATACTACCAGGACCCTTCACTGGAGGCACCTGGAGTACTACCAGGACCCTTCACTGGAGGCACCTGATGGAGTATTACTAGAACCCTTCACTAGAGACACCTGATGGAGTATTACCAGGACCTTTCACTGGAGACATCCAATGGAGTATTGCCAGGACCCTTCACTAGAGACACCTGATGGAGTATTATAAGGACCCTTCATTAGAGACACCTGATGGAATATTACCAGGACCCTTCACTGGAGACACCTGATGAGTATTACCAGAACCCTTCACTAGAGACACCTGATGAGTATTACCAGGACCCTTCACTGGAGACACCTGATGGAGTATTACCAGAACCCTTCACTAGAGACACCTGATGAGTATTACCAGAACCCTTCACTAGAGACACCCGATGCAATATTACCAGTTCCCTTCACTGGACACACCTGATGGAATAATACCAGGACCCTTCACTGGAGACACCTGATGGAGTATTACCAGAACCCTTCACTAGAGACACCTGATGAGTATTACCAAGACCCTTCACTAGAGACACCTGATGGAATATTACCAGGACCCTTCACTGGACACACCTGATGGAATAATACCAGGACCCTTCACTGGACACACCTGATGGAATAATACCAGGACCCTTCACTGGACACACCTGATGGAGTATTATCAGAACCCTTCACTAGAGACACCTGATGGAGTATTATCAGAACCCTTCACTAGAGACACCTGATGAGTATTACCAGGACCCTTCACTAGAGACACCTGATGAGTATTACCAGGACCCTTCACTAGAGACACCTGATGGAATATTACCAGGACCCTTCACTAGAGACACCTGATGAGTACTACCAGGCCCCTTCACTAGAGACACCTGATGGAATATTACCAGGACCCTTCACTGGAGGCACCTGGAGTGCTACCAGGACCCTTCACTAGAGACACCTGATGGAATATTACCAGGACCCTTCACTAGAGAGACACCCGATGGAGCATTACCAGGACCCTTCACTAGAGACACCTGATGAGCATTACCAGGACCCTTCACTAGAGACACCTGATGGAGTATTACAAGGACCCTTCACTGGAGACACCTGATGAGCATTACCAGGACCCTTCACTAGAGACACCTGATGAGTATTACCAGGACCTTTCACTGGAGGCACCTGATGGATTACCACCAGGCCCCTTCACTGGAGACACCTGATGGAATATTACCAGGACCCTTCACTGGAGACAACTGATGGAATACTACCAGGACCCTTCACTGGAGGCACCTGGAGTACTACCAGGACCCTTCACTGGAGGCACCTGATGGAGTATTACTAGAACCCTTCACTAGAGACACCTGATGGAATATTACCAGGACCCTTCACTGGAGACACCTGATGGAGTATTACCAGAACCCTTCACTTGTAGACACCTGATGAGTATTACCAGAACCCTTCACTAGAGACACCTGATGGAGTATTACCAGAACCCTTCACTAGAGACACCTGATGAGTATTACCAGAACCCTTCACTAGAGACACCTGATGAGTATTACCAAGACCCTTCACTAGAGACACCTGATGGAATATTACCAGGACCCTTCACTGGACACACCTGATGGAATAATACCAGGACCCTTCACTGGACACACCTGATGGAATAATACCAGGACCCTTCACCGGAGACACCTGATGGAGTATTATCAGAACCCTTCACTAGAGACACCTGATGAGTATTACCAGGACCCTTCACTAGAGACACCTGATGGAATATTACCAGGACCCTTCACTAGAGACACCTGATGAGTATTACCAGGACCCTTCACTAGAGACACCTGATGGAGTATTACCAGAACCCTTCACTAGAGACACCTGATGGAGTATTACCAGGACCCTTCACTAGAGACACCTGATGAGTATTACCAGGACCCTTCACTGGAGGCACCTGGAGTACTAACAGGACCCTTTGCTAGAGACACCTGATGAGTATTACCAGAACCCTTCACTGGAGGCACCTGAACGCCATCATCTGGAAGGGGGTTGACATACTTTTAGCCATATAGTGGGTGCGATGGTCAGGTGACCTTATACTTTGGGCCATATAGTGGGTGCGATGGTTATGTGACTCCATACTTTTGGACATATAGTGGGTGCGATGGTCATGTGACCCCATACCCTTGGCCATATAATGGGTGCGATGGTCAGGTGACCCCATACTCTTGGCCATATAATAGGTATATATTATATATTCGTATTGAATTGTGATGATTGAACTGTGACCCCCTGCAGGTGACCAATCATGACACAAACAGATATGAGCTACTCACAGAATCGGTGAAGCCAGACTGCTGGTTGGCGTGTTCAAGCTGCTTCTGGAGAGGAATACCGCTGCTGGGAGGGATAAACCCTGGAGGAGGACACAGAGGGGAACAATCAGCCCGATTTCTGGATCCAGCAGTAGAAGGAATGAAATCACACATTGGAGAGCGCAGGACAAGATACTAAACACAGGACAGATCCTTACATACACAATATCACTCTGCTGCTTGTGTTCTGGAGTCAGGGAGATCGGAGTCTAAGTGAACGGGGTCCAGGGGATTGGCCTTTAAGGGATCAGAGTCTGAGGGATTGGAGTCTAGTAGATCGAAGAAATGGGAGACTAAAATATTGGAGTCTCGGGGATGGGAGTCTCGGGGGGGGGGGGGGTTTCAGAGTCTAGGGGATGGGAGTGTAGGATATCAGAGTCGGAGACTAAGGGTCTGAAGTCGGCAGGATCAGAAACAAATCAGAAAGGAAGGGATTGGCGACTAAAGGATGGGAATATAAGGGGAACGGAATCTAAGGATTGGAGTCTAAGGGATCGGACTCTAACAGATCAAAGGGATCAGAGTCTAAGAGATCAAAGTCTAGGAGACGGGGGTCCAGGGAATCAGAGTCTAGGAGATCGAAGTCTAGGAGACGGGGGTCCAGGGAATCAGAGTCTAGGAGATCGAAGTCTAGGAGACGGGGGTCCAGGGGATCGAAGTCTAGGAGACAGGGGTCCAGGGGATCGAAGTCTAGGAGATCGAAGTCTAGGAGACGGGGGTCTTTACCTATATATAGACAATGGTTATGGTGTTGGGGGAGGAGAGTTCTACCTATATATGGACAATGGTTATGGTGTTGGGGAAGGGGAGTTCTACCTATATATGGACAATGGTTATGGGGCTGGGGGAGGGGAGTTCTACCTATATATGGACAATGGTTATGGGGCTGGGGGAGGGGAGTTCTACCTATATATGGACAATGGTTATGGGGCTGGGGGAGGGGAGTTCTACCTATATATGGACAATGGTTATGGGGCTGGGGGAGGGGAGTTCTACCTATATATGGACAATGGTTATTGGGCTGGGGGAGGGGAGTTCTACCTATATATGGACAATGGTTATTGGGCTGGGGGAGGGGAGTTCTACCTATATATGGACAATGGTTATGGGGCTGGGGAGTTCTACCTATATATGGACAATGGTTATGGGGCTGGGGGGTTCTACCTATATATGGACAATGGTTATGGGGCTGGGGGAGGGGAGTTCTACCTATATATGGACAATGGTTATGGGGCTGGGGGAGGGGAGTTCTACCTATATATGGACAATGGTTATGGTGTTGGGGGAGGGGAGTCCTACCTATATATGGACAATGGTTATGGGGCTGGGGAGTTCTACCTATATATGGACAATGGTTATGGGGCTGGGGGGTTCTACCTATATATGGACAATGGTTATGGGGCTGGGGGAGGGGAGTTCTACCTATATATGGACAATGGTTATGGGGCTGGGGGAGGGGAGTTCTACCTATATATGGACAATGGTTATGGGGCTGGGGGAGGGGAGTTCTACCTATATATGGACAATGGTTATGGGGCTGGGGGAGGGGAGTCCTACCCATATATGGACAATGGTTATGGTGTTGGGGGAGGGGAGTCCTACCCATATATGGACAATGGTTATGGTGTTGGGGGAGGGGAGTCCTACCCATATATGGACAATGGTTATGGTGTTGGGGGAGGGGAGTCCTACCTATATATGGACAATGGTTATGGGGCTGGGGAGTTCTACCTATATATGGACAATGGTTATGGGGCTGGGGGGTTCTACCTATATATGGACAATGGTTATGGGGCTGGGGAGGGGAGTTCTACCTATATATGGACAATGGTTATGGGGCTGGGGGAGGGGAGTTCTACCTATATATGGACAATGGTTATGGGGCTGGGGGGTTCTACCTATATATGGACAATGGTTATGGGGCTGGGGGGTTCTACCTATATATGGACAATGGTTTTGGGGCTGGGGGAGGGGAGTTCTACCTATATATGGACAATGGTTATGGGGCTGGGGGAGGGGAGTTCTACCTATATATGGACAATGGTTATGGGGCTGGGGGAGGGGAGTTCTACCCATATATGGACAATGGTTATGGTGTTGGGGGAGGGGAGTCCTACCCATATATGGACAATGGTTATGGTGTTGGGGGAGGGGAGTCCTACCTATATACCAATGGTTATGGGGCTGGGGGAGGGGAGTTCTACCTACATCTTATGCAGGACAATCATGATGGCTGTTGAGGGAAAGGTTCTACAAACATCTCTAGGTGAGAAGGTCGGAGCGAGGAGTGTTATTGATGTACCTAGCAGGGCAATGGCAATGAGACTGAGGGGGGGGATGGGGTGTATAGAAAGTGACAGAAGGTCGAACCTGCATGAGCTCCAGTATAATGACCATGGACTGCATATCCTTGCTGCTGGTGGGACAGGTACTGCATGGTGGGGAAAGCAGAAGGACCTACAAGAGAAAAGGACTGGAATTAGAACAGCGGAATACAATTCACAGAGTCTTCCATGAGAGCTGAAAGCCATTCTGACCTCTGATAGGCTGGCTGCCTGTATAGCTGACCGGTCCAGCCTGGGCTGCTCCAAAGCTATGCTGTGACTGGCTGACGGTATAAGGGCTGTGACCTGATTGGCTGGTCTGGTACTGGCCATGTTCTGCTGCAGTGGGACTGAAGGACGGCTGTGTCGAATAATGACGGCCCTGGGAGGAAGTTAGGAGAATAAGATGAAATTCTGAGGCACAGGACCAAGACAACAACAAAGGAACAGAAAATGATACTCACAGTTATAACGGGAGGACCAAACATCTGCTTGGCCCGATCGGCCATAAGAGAGCTGTGCCTGGAATGACCTCCAGGACTCCCTGAAAGAAGACGGATGGAAGAAGAGGACATTCAAAAGGTTCATATCTACACACCTTACAAGACGTGTCTACTCCACCAGAAGACTGGTCCTGTGTGAGGTCGCTTCCTGCCTGTGGTCAGGACTGGTCCTGTGTGAGGTCGCTTCCTGCCTGTGGTCAGGACTGGTCCTGTGTGAGGTCGCTTCCTGCCTGTGGTCAGGACTGGTCCTGTGTGAGGTCGCTTCCTGCCTGTGGTCAGGACTGGTCCTGTGTGAGGTCGCTTCCTGCCTGTGGTCAGGACTGGTCCTGTGTGAGGTCGCTTCCTGCCTGTGGTCAGGACTGGTCCTGTGTGAGGTCGCTTCCTGCCTGTGGTCAGGACTGGTCCTGTGTGAGGTCGCTTCCTGCCTGTGGTCAGGACTGGTCCTGTGTGAGGTCGCTTCCTGCCTGTGGTCAGGACTGGTCCTGTGTGAGGTCGCTTCCTGCCTGTGGTCAGGACTGGTCCTGTGTGAGGTCGCTTCCTGCCTGTGGTCAGGACTGGTCCTGTGTGAGGTCGCTTCCTGCCTGTGGTCAGGACTGGTCCTGTGTGAGGTCGCTTCCTGCCTGTGGTCAGGACTGGTCCTGTGTGAGGTCGCTTCCTGCCTGTGGTCAGGACTGGTCCTGTGTGAGGTCGCTTCCTGCCTGTGGTCAGGACTGGTCCTGTGTGAGGTCACTTCCTGCCTGTGGTCAGGACTGGTCCTGTGTGAGGTCACTTCCTGCCTGTGGTCAGGACTGGTCCTGTGTGAGGTCACTTCCTGCCTGTGGTCAGGACTGGTCCTGTGTGAGGTCACTTCCTGCCTGTGGTCAGGACTGGTCCTGTGTGAGGTCACTTCCTGCCTGTGGTCAGGACTGGTCCTGTGTGAGGTCGCTTCCTGCCTGTGGTCAGGACTGGTCCTGTGTGAGGTCGCTTCCTGCCTGTGGTCAGGACTGGTCCTGTGTGAGGTCGCTTCCTGCCTGTGGTCAGGACTGGTCCTGTGTGAGGTCGCTTCCTGCCTGTGGTCAGGACTGGTCCTGTGTGAGGTCGCTTCCTGCCTGTGGTCAGGACTGGTCCTGTGTGAGGTCGCTTCCTGCCTGTGGTCAGGACTGGTCCTGTGTGAGGTCGCTTCCTGCCTGTGGTCAGGACTGGTCCTGTGTGAGGTCGCTTCCTGCCTGTGGTCAGGACTGGTCCTGTGTGAGGTCGCTTCCTGCCTGTGGTCAGGACTGGTCCTGTGTGAGGTCGCTTCCTGCCTGTGGTCAGGACTGGTCCTGTGTGAGGTCGCTTCCTGCCTGTGGTCAGGACTGGTCCTGTGTGAGGTCGCTTCCTGCGTGTGGTCAGGACTGGTCCTGTGTGAGGTCGCTTCCTGCGTGTGGTCAGGACTGGTCCTGTGTGAGGTCGCTTCCTGCCTGTGGTCAGGACTGGTCCTGTGTGAGGTCGCTTCCTGCCTGTGGTCAGGACTGGTCCTGTGTGATGTCGCTTCCTGCCTGTGGTCAGGACTGGTCCTGTGTGATGTCGCTTCCTGCCTGTGGTCAGGACTGGTCCTGTGTGATGTCGCTTCCTGCCTGTGGTCAGGACTGGTCCTGTGTGATGTCGCTTCCTGCCTGTGGTCAGGACTGGTCCTGTGTGATGTCGCTTCCTGCCTGTGGTCAGGACTGGTCCTGTGTGATGTCGCTTCCTGCCTGTGGTCAGGACTGGTCCTGTGTGATGTCGCTTCCTGCCTGTGGTCAGGACTGGTCCTGTGTGATGTCGCTTCCTGCCTGTGGTCAGGACTGGTCCTGTGTGATGTCGCTTCCTGCCTGTGGTCAGGACTGGTCCTGTGTGATGTCGCTTCCTGCCTGTGGTCAGGACTGGTCCTGTGTGATGTCGCTTCCTGCCTGTGGTCAGGACTGGTCCTGTGTGATGTCGCTTCCTGCCTGTGGTCAGGACTGGTCCTGTGTGATGTCGCTTCCTGCCTGTGGTCAGGACTGGTCCTGTGTGATGTCGCTTCCTGCCTGTGGTCAGGACTGGTCCTGTGTGATGTCGCTTCCTGCCTGTGGTCAGGACTGGTCCTGTGTGATGTCGCTTCCTGCCTGTGGTCAGGACTGGTCCTGTGTGATGTCGCTTCCTGCCTGTGGTCAGGACTGGTCCTGTGTGATGTCGCTTCCTGCCTGTGGTCAGGACTGGTCCTGTGTGATGTCGCTTCCTGCCTGTGGTCAGGACTGGTCCTGTGTGATGTCGCTTCCTGCCTGTGGTCAGGACTGGTCCTGTGTGATGTCGCTTCCTGCCTGTGGTCAGGACTGGTCCTGTGTGATGTCGCTTCCTGCCTGTGGTCAGGACTGGTCCTGTGTGATGTCGCTTCCTGCCTGTGGTCAGGACTGGTCCTGTGTGATGTCGCTTCCTGCCTGTGGTCAGGACTGGTCCTGTGTGATGTCGCTTCCTGCCTGTGGTCAGGACTGGTCCTGTGTGATGTCGCTTCCTGCCTGTGGTCAGGACTGGTCCTGTGTGATGTCGCTTCCTGCCTGTGGTCAGGACTGGTCCTGTGTGATGTCGCTTCCTGCCTGTGGTCAGGACTGGTCCTGTGTGATGTCGCTTCCTGCCTGTGGTCAGGACTGGTCCTGTGTGATGTCGCTTCCTGCCTGTGGTCAGGACTGGTCCTGTGTGATGTCGCTTCCTGCCTGTGGTCAGGACTGGTCCTGTGTGATGTCGCTTCCTGCCTGTGGTCAGGACTGGTCCTGTGTGATGTCGCTTCCTGCCTGTGGTCAGGACTGGTCCTGTGTGATGTCGCTTCCTGCCTGTGGTCAGGACTGGTCCTGTGTGATGTCGCTTCCTGCGTGTGGTCAGGACTGGTCCTGTGTGAGGTCGCTTCCTGCGTGTGGTCAGGACTGGTCCTGTGTGAGGTCACTTCCTGCGTGTGGTCAGGACTGGTCCTGTGTGATGTCGCTTCCTGCGTGTGGTCAGGACTGGTCCTGTGTGAGGTCCCTTCCTGCGTGTGGTCAGGACTGGTCCTGTGTGATGTCGCTTCCTGCGTGTGGTCAGGACTGGTCCTGTGTGATGTCGCTTCCTGCGTGTGGTCAGGACTGGTCCTGTGTGATGTCGCTTCCTGCGTGTGGTCAGGACTGGTCCTGTGTGATGTCGCTTCCTGCCTGTGGTCAGGACTGGTCCTGTGTGATGTCGCTTCCTGCCTGTGGTCAGGACTGGTCCTGTGTGATGTCGCTTCCTGCCTGTGGTCAGGACTGGTCCTGTGTGATGTCACTTCCTGTGTGTGGTTAGGACTGGTCCTGTGTGTGGTCAGGACTGGTCCTGTGTGATGTCACTTCCTGCGTGTGGTCAGGACTGGTCCTGTGTGATGTCGCTTCCTGTGTGTGGTCAGGACTGGTCCTGTGTGATGTCACTTCCTGCGTGTGGTTAGGACTGGTCCTGTGTGTGGTCAGGACTGGTCCTGTGTGATGTCACTTCCTGCGTGTGGTCAGGACTGGTCCTGTGTGATGTCGCTTCCTGCGTGTGGTCAGGACTGGTCCTGTGTGATGTCACTTCCTGCGTGTGGTTAGGACTGGTCCTGTGTGTGGTCAGGACTGGTCCTGTGTGATGTCACTTCCTGTGTGTGGTCAGGACTGGTCCTGTGTGATGTCGCTTCCTGCCTGTGGTCAGGACTGGTCCTGTGTGTGGTCAGGACTGGTCCTGTGTGATGTCACTTCCTGTGTGTGGTTAGGACTGGTCCTGTGTGATGTTGTAGCAGAGATAAGACCTCCTCGAACACTGACATCAGGAAGGGCAGTCTGCCCCCAGTCCAGGGATGTAGGACACATCTGGTATCATGTGACAGGCTGTACAGGAGACATCTTACCCTGCATGTTGAGGAGGTGAGCCCCGGCGTGCATTACCATGCCCTGCTGGTAGGCGGCAGATGTCAGAGTGCTGAGGTCACTGCGGGAGAAAGAGAGACAATACAGAGTCTGAGCACACACAATGCTAAACCTCCTTCCTTCTCCTCGGGATATACGGCAGCAAGAACGCTTTCACAAATCTAGATTTTATTTGTTTATCAATTAACAAGATCCAATCAATATTTGGGGTGTCAAACCTCCTCCGCTTTGCCTTGAAACCGGCATCTATTCTATTAAATGACACCGTCCTCTGCTCCGCCCACACCGTCCACCCACACCGTCCTCTGCTCCGCCCACACCGTCCACCCACACCGTCCTCTGCTCCGCCCACACCGTCCACCCACACCGTCCTCTGCTCCGCCCACACCGTCCACCCACACCGTCCTCTGCTCCGCCCACACCGTCCACCCACACCGTCCTCTGCTCCGCCCACACCGTCCACCCACACCGTCCTCTGCTCCGCCCACACCGTCCACCCACACCGTCCTCTGCTCCGCCCACACCGTCCACCCACACCGTCCTCTGCTCCGTCCACACCGTCCACCCACACCGTCCTCTGCTCCGTCCACCCACACCGTCCTCTGCTCCGTCCACCCACACCGTCCTCTGCTCCGCCCACACCGTCCACCCACACCGTCCTCTGCTCCGCCCACACCGTCCACCCACACCGTCCTCTGCTCCGCCCACACCGTCCACCCACACCGTCCTCTGCTCCGCCCACACCGTCCACCCACACCGTCCTCTGCTCCGCCCACACCGTCCACCCACACCGTCCTCTGCTCCGCCCACACCGTCCACCCACACCGTCCTCTGCTCCGCCCACACCGTCCACCCACACCGTCCTCTGCTCCGCCCACACCGTCCACCCACACCGTCCTCTGCTCCGCCCACACCGTCCACCCACACCGTCCTCTGCTCCGCCCACACCGTCCACCCACACCGTCCTCTGCTCCGCCCACACCGTCCACCCACACCGTCCTCTGCTCCGCCCACACCGTCCACCCACACCGTCCTCTGCTCCGCCCACACCGTCCACCCACACCGTCCTCTGCTCCGCCCACACCGTCCACCCACACCGTCCTCTGCTCCGCCCACACCGTCCACCCACACCGTCCTCTGCTCCGCCCACACCGTCCACCCACACCGTCCTCTGCTCCGCCCACACCGTCCACCCACACCGTCCTCTGCTCCGCCCACACCGTCCACCCACACCGTCCTCTGCTCCGCCCACACCGTCCACCCACACCGTCCTCTGCTCCGCCCACACCGTCCACCCACACCGTCCTCTGCTCCGCCCACACCGTCCACCCACACCGTCCTCTGCTCCGCCCACACCGTCCACCCACACCGTCCTCTGCTCCGCCCACAATGTCCACCCACACCGTCCTCTGCTCCACCCACACCGTCCTCTGCTCCACCCACACCGTCCTCTGCTCCACCGACCATGTCCACCCACACCATCCTCTGCTCCACCCACACCATCCTCTGCTCCACCCACAATGTCCACCCACACCGTCCTCTGCTCCACCCACAACGTCCACCCACACCGTCCTCTGCTCCACCCACACCGTCCACCCACACCGTCCTCTGCTCCACCCACACCGTCCACCCACACCGTCCTCTGCTCCACCCACACCGTCCTCTGCTCCACCCACACCGTCCTCTGCTCCACCCACACCGTCCTCTGCTCCACCCACACCGTCCTCTGCTCCACCCACACCGTCCACCCACACCGTCCTCTGCTCCACCCACAATGTCCTCCCACACCGTCCTCTGCTCCACCCACAATGTCCACCCACACTGTCCTCTGCTCCACCCACACCGTCCTCTGCTCAGCCCACACCGTCCACCCACACCGTCCTCTGCTCCACCCACACCGTCCTCTGCTCCACCCACAATGTCCTCCCACACCGTTCTCTGCTCCGCCCACAATGTCCACCCACACCGTCCTCTGCTCCGCCCACAATGTCCACCCACACCGTCCTCTGCTCCGCCCACAATGTCCACCCACACCGTCCTCTGCTCCGCCCACAATGTCCACCCACACCGTCCTCTGCTCCGCCCACAATGTCCACCCACACCGTCCTCTGCTCCGCCCACAATGTCCACCCACACCGTCCTCTGCTCCGCCCACAATGTCCACCCACACCGTCCTCTGCTCCGCCCACACCATCCTCTGCTCCACCCACACCGTCCACCCACACCGTCCTCTGCTCCGCCCACACCGTCCACCCACACCGTCCTCTGCTCCGCCCACACCGTCCACCCACACCGTCCTCTGCTCCGCCCACACCGTCCACCCACACCGTCCTCTGCTCCGCCCACACCGTCCACCCACACCGTCCTCTGCTCCGCCCACACCGTCCACCCACACCGTCCTCTGCTCCGCCCACACCGTCCACCCACACCGTCCTCTGCTCCGCCCACACCGTCCACCCACACCGTCCTCTGCTCCGCCCACACCGTCCACCCACACCGTCCTCTGCTCCGCCCACACCGTCCACCCACACCGTCCTCTGCTCCGCCCACACCGTCCACCCACACCGTCCTCTGCTCCGCCCACACCGTCCTCTGCTCCGCCCACAATGTCCACCCACACCGTCCTCTGCTCCGCCCACAATGTCCACCCACACCGTCCTCTGCTCCACCCACAATGTCCACCCACACCGTCCTCTGCTCCACCCACACCGTCCTCTGCTCCACCCACACCGTCCTCTGCTCCACCGACCATGTCCACCCACACCATCCTCTGCTCCACCCACACCATCCTCTGCTCCACCCACAATGTCCACCCACACCGTCCTCTGCTCCACCCACAACGTCCACCCACACCGTCCTCTGCTCCACCCACACCGTCCACCCACACCGTCCTCTGCCCCACCCACACCGTCCACCCACACCGTCCTCTGCTCCACCCACACCGTCCTCTGCTCCACCCACACCGTCCTCTGCTCCACCCACACCGTCCTCTGCTCCACCCACACCGTCCACCCACACCGTCCTCTGCTCCACCCACAATGTCCACCCACACTGTCCTCTGCTCCGCCCACACCGTCCACCCACACCGTCCTCTGCTCCACCCACACCGTCCTCTGCTCCACCCACACCGTCCTCTGCTCCACCCACACCGTCCACCCACACCGTCCTCTGCTCCACCCACAATGTCCACCCACACTGTCCTCTGCTCCACCCACACCGTCCTCTGCTCCGCCCACACCGTCCACCCACACCGTCCTCTGCTCCGCCCACACCGTCCTCTGCTCCGCCCACAATGTCCTCCCACACCGTCCTCTGCTCCGCCCACAATGTCCACCCACACCGTCCTCTGCTCCGCCCACAATGTCCACCCACACCGTCCTCTGCTCCGCCCACAATGTCCACCCACACCGTCCTCTGCTCCGCCCACAATGTCCACCCACACCGTCCTCTGCTCCGCCCACAATGTCCACCCACACCGTCCTCTGCTCCGCCCACAATGTCCACCCACACCGTCCTCTGCTCCGCCCACAATGTCCACCCACACCGTCCTCTGCTCCGCCCACAATGTCCACCCACACCGTCCTCTGCTCCGCCCACAATGTCCACCCACACCGTCCTCTGCTCCGCCCACAATGTCCACCCACACCGTCCTCTGCTCCGCCCACAATGTCCACCCACACCGTCCTCTGCTCCGCCCACAATGTCCACCCACACCGTCCTCTGCTCCGCCCACAATGTCCACCCACACCGTCCTCTGCTCCGCCCACAATGTCCACCCACACCGTCCTCTGCTCCGCCCACACCATCCTCTGCTCCACCCACACCGTCCACCCACACCGTCCTCTGCTCCACCCACAATGTCCACCCACACCGTCCTCTGCTCCACCCACACCATCCTCTGCTCCACCCACAATGTCCACCCACACCGTCCTCTGCTCCACCCACACCGTCCTCTGCTCCACCGACAATGTCCACCCACACCGTCCTCTGCTCCACCCACAATGTCCACCCACACCGTCCTCTGCTCCACCCACACCGTCCACCCACACCGTCCTCTGCTCCACCCACAATGTCCACCCACACCGTCCTCTGCTCCACCCACAATGTCCACCCACACCGTCCTCTGCTCCACCCACACCGTCCTCTGCTCCACCCACACCGTCCGCCCACACCGTCCTCTGCTCCACCCACAATGTCCGCCCACACCGTCCTCTGCTCCACCCACAATGTCCGCCCACACCGTCCTCTGCTCCGCCCACACCGTCCTCTGCTCCGCCCACACCGTCCTCTGCTCCGCCCACAATGTCCACCCACACCGTCCTCTGCTCCACCCACACCGTCCTCTGCTCCACCCACACCGTCCTCTGCTCCACCGACCATGTCCACCCACACCATCCTCTGCTCCACCCACACCATCCTCTGCTCCACCCACACCATCCTCTGCTCCACCCACAATGTCCACCCACACCGTCCTCTGCTCCACCCACAACGTCCACCCACACCGTCCTCTGCTCCACCCACACCGTCCACCCACACCGTCCTCTGCTCCACCCACACCGTCCACCCACACCGTCCTCTGCTCCACCCACACCGTCCTCTGCTCCACCCACACCGTCCTCTGCTCCACCCACACCGTCCTCTGCTCCACCCACACCGTCCACCCACACCGTCCTCTGCTCCACCCACACCGTCCTCTGCTCCACCCACAATGTCCTCCCACACCGTCCTCTGCTCCACCCACAATGTCCACCCACACTGTCCTCTGCTCCACCCACACCGTCCTCTGCTCCGCCCACACCGTCCACCCACACCGTCCTCTGCTCCACCCACACCGTCCTCCCACACCGTTCTCTGCTCCGCCCACAATGTTCACCCACACCGTCCTCTGCTCCGCCCACAATGTCCACCCACACCGTCCTCTGCTCCGCCCACAATGTCCACCCACACCGTCCTCTGCTCCGCCCACAATGTCCACCCACACCGTCCTCTGCTCCGCCCACAATGTCCACCCACACCGTCCTCTGCTCCGCCCACAATGTCCACCCACACCGTCCTCTGCTCCGCCCACAATGTCCACCCACACCGTCCTCTGCTCCGCCCACAATGTCCACCCACACCGTCCTCTGCTCCGCCCACACCATCCTCTGCTCCACCCACACCGTCCACCCACACCGTCCTCTGCTCCGCCCACAATGTCCACCCACACCGTCCTCTGCTCCGCCCACACCGTCCACCCACACCGTCCTCTGCTCCGCCCACACCGTCCACCCACACCGTCCTCTGCTCCGCCCACACCGTCCACCCACACCGTCCTCTGCTCCGCCCACACCGTCCACCCACACCGTCCTCTGCTCCGCCCACACCGTCCACCCACACCGTCCTCTGCTCCGCCCACACCGTCCACCCACACCGTCCTCTGCTCCGCCCACACCGTCCACCCACACCGTCCTCTGCTCCGCCCACACCGTCCACCCACACCGTCCTCTGCTCCGCCCACACCGTCCACCCACACCGTCCTCTGCTCCGCCCACACCGTCCACCCACACCGTCCTCTGCTCCGCCCACACCGTCCACCCACACCGTCCTCTGCTCCGCCCACACCGTCCTCTGCTCCGCCCACAATGTCCACCCACACCGTCCTCTGCTCCGCCCACAATGTCCACCCACACCGTCCTCTGCTCCACCCACAATGTCCACCCACACCGTCCTCTGCTCCACCCACACCGTCCTCTGCTCCACCCACACCGTCCTCTGCTCCACCGACCATGTCCACCCACACCATCCTCTGCTCCACCCACACCATCCTCTGCTCCACCCACAATGTCCACCCACACCGTCCTCTGCTCCACCCACAACGTCCACCCACACCGTCCTCTGCTCCACCCACACCGTCCACCCACACCGTCCTCTGCTCCACCCACACCGTCCACCCACACCGTCCTCTGCTCCACCCACACCGTCCACCCACACCGTCCTCTGCTCCACCCACACCGTCCTCTGCTCCACCCACACCGTCCTCTGCTCCACCCACACCGTCCTCTGCTCCACCCACACCGTCCACCCACACCGTCCTCTGCTCCACCCACAATGTCCACCCACACTGTCCTCTGCTCCGCCCACACCGTCCACCCACACCGTCCTCTGCTCCACCCACACCGTCCACCCACACCGTCCTCTGCTCCACCCACACCGTCCTCTGCTCCACCCACACCGTCCTCTGCTCCACCCACACCGTCCTCTGCTCCACCCACACCGTCCTCTGCTCCACCCACACCGTCCACCCACACCGTCCTCTGCTCCACCCACAATGTCCACCCACACTGTCCTCTGCTCCGCCCACACCGTCCACCCACACCGTCCTCTGCTCCGCCCACACCGTCCACCCACACCGTCCTCTGCTCCACCCACACCGTCCTCTGCTCCACCCACACCGTCCTCTGCTCCACCCACACCGTCCACCCACACCGTCCTCTGCTCCACCCACAATGTCCACCCACACTGTCCTCTGCTCCACCCACACCGTCCTCTGCTCCGCCCACACCGTCCACCCACACCGTCCTCTGCTCCGCCCACACCGTCCTCTGCTCCACCCACAATGTCCTCCCACACCGTCCTCTGCTCCGCCCACAATGTCCACCCACACCGTCCTCTGCTCCGCCCACAATGTCCACCCACACCGTCCTCTGCTCCGCCCACAATGTCCACCCACACCGTCCTCTGCTCCGCCCACAATGTCCACCCACACCGTCCTCTGCTCCGCCCACAATGTCCACCCACACCGTCCTCTGCTCCGCCCACAATGTCCACCCACACCGTCCTCTGCTCCGCCCACAATGTCCACCCACACCGTCCTCTGCTCCGCCCACAATGTCCACCCACACCGTCCTCTGCTCCGCCCACAATGTCCACCCACACCGTCCTCTGCTCCGCCCACAATGTCCACCCACACCGTCCTCTGCTCCGCCCACAATGTCCACCCACACCGTCCTCTGCTCCGCCCACAATGTCCACCCACACCGTCCTCTGCTCCGCCCACAATGTCCACCCACACCGTCCTCTGCTCCGCCCACAATGTCCACCCACACCGTCCTCTGCTCCGCCCACAATGTCCACCCACACCGTCCTCTGCTCCGCCCACAATGTCCACCCACACCGTCCTCTGCTCCGCCCACAATGTCCACCCACACCGTCCTCTGCTCCGCCCACAATGTCCACCCACACCGTCCTCTGCTCCGCCCACAATGTCCACCCACACCGTCCTCTGCTCCGCCCACACCATCCTCTGCTCCACCCACACCGTCCACCCACACCGTCCTCTGCTCCACCCACAATGTCCACCCACACCGTCCTCTGCTCCACCCACACCATCCTCTGCTCCACCCACAATGTCCACCCACACCGTCCTCTGCTCCACCCACACCGTCCTCTGCTCCACCCACACCGTCCTCTGCTCCACCCACACCGTCCTCTGCTCCACCCACAATGTCCACCCACACCGTCCTCTGCTCCACCCACACCGTCCACCCACACCGTCCTCTGCTCCACCCACAATGTCCACCCACACCGTCCTCTGCTCCACCCACAATGTCCACCCACACCGTCCTCTGCTCCACCCACACCGTCCTCTGCTCCACCCACACCGTCCGCCCACACCGTCCTCTGCTCCACCCACAATGTCCGCCCACACCGTCCTCTGCTCCACCCACAATGTCCGCCCACACCGTCCTCTGCTCCGCCCACACCGTCCTCTGCTCCGCCCACACCGTCCTCTGCTCCGCCCACACTGTCCTCTGCTCCGCCCACAATGTCCACCCACACCGTCCTCTGCTCCACCCACACCGTCCTCTGCTCCACCCACACCGTCCTCTGCTCCACCCACAATGTCCACCCACACCGTCCTCTGCTCCACCCACAATGTCCACCCACACCGTCCTCTGTTCCACCCACACCATCCTCTGCTCCACCCACACCATCCTCTGCTCCACCCACACCATCCTCTGCTCCACCCACACCATCCTCTTCTCTACTAAAACCGTCAACTGTGCATGATTGACCCCAATTTTATTCTGCAGCAGGACAAACACCCCAAACATACAGCCAATGTGATTAAGAACTATCTTCAGTGTAAAGAAGAAGAAAAAGAAGGAGTCCTGGAAGTGATGGTTTGGCCCCAACAGAGCCCTGATCATGGAGTCTGTCTGGGATGATGACATGGAGACAGAAGGATTTCAGGCTGCCGATGTCCACAGAAGATCTGTGCTTAGTTCTCTGAGATGTAGATAGAACTACTTACCTACCAAGGTCCTTCAAATACTGCGTGCAAGTGTCCCTAGAAGAAGATAAAGAGGGGTCACCCCAAATATACTCCCTCCAATCGTGTGTGCAATTGTGTAATGTGTGCGTCACACCCAGCCTCATCTCCCGTGTGTGTGTTACACCCAGCCTCATCTCCCATGTGTGTGTTACACCCAGCCTCATCTCCCATGTGTGGGTCACACCCAGCCTCATCTCCCGTGTGTGGGTCACACCCAGCCTCATCTCCCGTGTGTGGGTCACACCCAGCCTCATCTACCGTGTGTGGGTCACACCCAGCCTCATCTCCCGTGTGTGGGTCACACCCAGCCTCATCTCCCGTGTGTGGGTCACACCCAGCCTCATCTCCCGTGTGTGGGTCACACCCAGCCTCATCTACCGTGTGTGTGGGTCACACCCAGCCTCATCTACCGTGTGTGTGGGTCACACCCAGCCTCATCTCCCGTGTGGGGGTCACACCCAGCCTCATCTCCCGTGTGGGGGTCACACCCAGCCTCATCTCCCGTGTGTGGGTCACACCCAGCCTCATCTCCCGTGTGTGGGTCACACCCAGCCTCATCTCCCGTGTGTGGGTCACACCCAGCCTCATCTACCGTGTGTGTGGGTCACACCCAGCCTCATCTCCCGTGTGTGTGGGTCACACCCAGCCTCATCTCCCGTGTGTGTGGGTCACACCCAGCCTCATCTCCCGTGTGTGTGGGTCACACCCAGCCTCATCTCCCATGTGTGGGTCACACCCAGCCTCATCTCCCGTGTGTGTGGGTCACACCCAGCCTCATCTCCCGTGTGTGTGGGTCACACCCAGCCTCATCTCCCGTGTGTGTGGGTCACACCCAGCCTCATCTCCCGTGTGTGTGGGTCACACCCAGCCTCATCTCCCGTGTGTGTGGGTCACACCCAGCCTCATCTCCCGTGTGTGTGGGTCACACCCAGCCTCATCTCCCGTGTGTGTGGGTCACACCCAGCCTCATCTCCCGTGTGTGTGGGTCACACCCAGCCTCATCTCCCGTGTGTGTGGGTCACACCCAGCCTCATCTCCCGTGTGTGTGGGTCACACCCAGCCTCATCTCCCGTGTGTGTGGGTCACACCCAGCCTCATCTCCCGTGTGTGTGGGTCACACCCAGCCTCATCTCCCGTGTGTGTGGGTCACACCCAGCCTCATCTCCCGTGTGTGTGGGTCACACCCAGCCTCATCTCCCGTGTGTGTGGGTCACACCCAGCCTCATCTCCCGTGTGTGTGGGTCACACCCAGCCTCATCTCCCGTGTGTGTGGGTCACACCCAGCCTCATCTCCCGTGTGTGTGGGTCACACCCAGCCTCATCTCCCGTGTGTGTGGGTCACACCCAGCCTCATCTCCCGTGTGTGTGGGTCACACCCAGCCTCATCTCCCGTGTGTGTGGGTCACACCCAGCCTCATCTCCCGTGTGTGTGGGTCACACCCAGCCTCATCTCCCGTGTGTGTGGGTCACACCCAGCCTCATCTCCCGTGTGTGTGGGTCACACCCAGCCTCATCTCCCGTGTGTGTGGGTCACACCCAGCCTCATCTCCCGTGTGTGTGGGTCACACCCAGCCTCATCTCCCGTGTGTGTGGGTCACACCCAGCCTCATCTCCCGTGTGTGTGGGTCACACCCAGCCTCATCTCCCGTGTGTGTGGGTCACACCCAGCCTCATCTCCCGTGTGTGTGGGTCACACCCAGCCTCATCTCCCGTGTGTGTGGGTCACACCCAGCCTCATCTCCCGTGTGTGTGGGTCACACCCAGCCTCATCTCCCGTGTGTGGGTCACACCCAGCCTCATCTCCCGTGTGTGTGGGTCACACCCAGCCTCATCTCCCGTGTGTGGGTCACACCCAGCCTCATCTCCCGTGTGTGTGGGTCACACCCAGCCTCATCTCCCGTGTGTGGGTCACACCCAGCCTCATCTCCCGTGTGTGTGGGTCACACCCAGCCTCATCTCCCATGTGTGGGTCACACCCAGCCTCATCTCCCGTGTGTGGGTCACACCCAGCCTCATCTCCCGTGTGTGGGTCACACCCAGCCTCATCTCCCGTGTGTGGGTCACACCCAGCCTCATCTCCCGTGTGTGGGTCACACCCAGCCTCATCTCCCGTGTGTGTGGGTCACACCCAGCCTCATCTCCCGTGTGTGTGGGTCACACCCAGCCTCATCTCCCGTGTGTGGGTCACACCCAGCCTCATCTCCCGTGTGTGGGTCACACCCAGCCTCATCTCCCGTGTGTGTGGGTCACACCCAGCCTCATCTCCCGTGTGTGGGTCACACCCAGCCTCATCTCCCGTGTGTGGGTCACACCCAGCCTCATCTCCCGTGTGTGGGTCACACCCAGCCTCATCTCCCGTGTGTGGGTCACACCCAGCCTCATCTCCCGTGTGTGGGTCACACCCAGCCTCATCTCCCATGTGTGTGGGTCACACCCAGCCTCATCTCCCATGTGTGTGGGTCACACCCAGCCTCATCTCCCATGTGTGGGTCACACCCAGCCTCATCTCCCGTGTGTGGGTCACACCCAGCCTCATCTCCCGTGTGTGGGTCACACCCAGCCTCATCTACCGTGTGTGTGGGTCACACCCAGCCTCATCTCCCATGTGTGTGGGTCACACCCAGCCTCATCTCCCATGTGTGTGGGTCACACCCAGCCTCATCTCCCATGTGTGTGGGTCACACCCAGCCTCATCTCCCATGTGTGTGGGTCACACCCAGCCTCATCTCCCGTGTGTGGGTCACACCCAGCCTCATCTCCCATGTGTGGGTCACACCCAGCCTCATCTCCCGTGTGTGGGTCACACCCAGCCTCATCTCCCGTGTGTGTGGGTCACACCCAGCCTCATCTCCCGTGTGTGTGGGTCACACCCAGCCTCATCTACCGTGTGTGTGGGTCACACCCAGCCTCATCTCCCGTGTGTGTGGGTCACACCCAGCCTCATCTCCCGTGTGTGTGGGTCACACCCAGCCTCATCTCCCGTGTGTGGGTCACACCCAGCCTCATCTCCCGTGTGTGGGTCACACCCAGCCTCATCTCCCGTGTGTGGGTCACACCCAGCCTCATCTCCCGTGTGTGGGTCACACCCAGCCTCATCTCCCGTGTGTGGGTCACACCCAGCCTCATCTCCCGTGTGTGGGTCACACCCAGCCTCATCTCCCGTGTGTGGGTCACACCCAGCCTCATCTCCCGTGTGTGGGTCACACCCAGCCTCATCTCCCGTGTGTGGGTCACACCCAGCCTCATCTCCCGTGTGTGGGTCACACCCAGCCTCATCTCCCGTGTGTGGGTCACACCCAGCCTCATCTCCCGTGTGTGGGTCACACCCAGCCTCATCTCCCGTGTGTGGGTCACACCCAGCCTCATCTCCCATGTGTGTGGGTCACACCCAGCCTCATCTCCCATGTGTGTGGGTCACACCCAGCCTCATCTCCCGTGTGTGGGTCACACCCAGCCTCATCTCCCGTGTGTGGGTCACACCCAGCCTCATCTACCGTGTGTGTGGGTCACACCCAGCCTCATCTCCCATGTGTGTGGGTCACACCCAGCCTCATCTCCCATGTGTGTGGGTCACACCCAGCCTCATCTCCCATGTGTGTGGGTCACACCCAGCCTCATCTCCCATGTGTGTGGGTCACACCCAGCCTCATCTCCCGTGTGTGGGTCACACCCAGCCTCATCTCCCGTGTGTGGGTCACACCCAGCCTCATCTCCCGTGTGTGGGTCACACCCAGCCTCATCTCCCGTGTGTGGGTCACACCCAGCCTCATCTCCCGTGTGTGTGGGTCACACCCAGCCTCATCTCCCGTGTGTGGGTCACACCCAGCCTCATCTCCCGTGTGTGGGTCACACCCAGCCTCATCTCCCGTGTGTGGGTCACACCCAGCCTCATCTCCCGTGTGTGGGTCACACCCAGCCTCATCTCCCATGTGTGTGGGTCACACCCAGCCTCATCTCCCATGTGTGTGGGTCACACCCAGCCTCATCTCCCGTGTGTGGGTCACACCCAGCCTCATCTCCCGTGTGTGTGGGTCACACCCAGCCTCATCTCCCGTGTGTGGGTCACACCCAGCCTCATCTCCCGTGTGTGGGTCACACCCAGCCTCATCTCCCGTGTGTGGGTCACACCCAGCCTCATCTCCCGTGTGTGTGGGTCACACCCAGCCTCATCTCCCGTGTGTGGGTCACACCCAGCCTCATCTCCCGTGTGTGGGTCACACCCAGCCTCATCTCCCATGTGTGGGTCACACCCAGCCTCATCTCCCGTGTGTGTGGGTCACACCCAGCCTCATCTCCCGTGTGTGTGGGTCACACCCAGCCTCATCTCCCGTGTGTGGGTCACACCCAGCCTCATCTCCCATGTGTGGGTCACACCCAGCCTCATCTACCGTGTGTGGGTCACACCCAGCCTCATCTACCGTGTGTGGGTCACACCCAGCCTCATCTCCCGTGTGTGGGTCACACCCAGCCTCATCTCCCATGTGTGTGGGTCACACCCAGCCTCATCTCCCATGTGTGGGTCACACCCAGCCTCATCTCCCATGTGTGGGTCACACCCAGCCTCATCTCCCATGTGTGGGTCACACCCAGCCTCATCTCCCATGTGTGGGTCACACCCAGCCTCATCTCCCGTGTGTGTGGGTCACACCCAGCCTCATCTCCCGTGTGTGTGGGTCACACCCAGCCTCATCTCCCGTGTGTGGGTCACACCCAGCCTCATCTACCATGTGTGGGTCACACCCAGCCTCATCTCCCGTGTGTGGGTCACACCCAGCCTCATCTCCCGTGTGTGTGGGTCACACCCAGCCTCATCTCCCGTGTGTGTGGGTCACACCCAGCCTCATCTCCCGTGTGTGTGGGTCACACCCAGCCTCATCTCCCATGTGTGGGTCACACCCAGCCTCATCTCCCGTGTGTGTGGGTCACACCCAGCCTCATCTCCCGTGTGTGTGGGTCACACCCAGCCTCATCTCCCGTGTGTGTGGGTCACACCCAGCCTCATCTCCCGTGTGTGTGGGTCACACCCAGCCTCATCTCCCATGTGTGGGTCACACCCAGCCTCATCTCCCGTGTGTGGGTCACACCCAGCCTCATCTCCCGTGTGTGTGGGTCACACCCAGCCTCATCTCCCGTGTGTGTGGGTCACACCCAGCCTCATCTCCCATGTGTGGGTCACACCCAGCCTCATCTACCGTGTGTGGGTCACACCCAGCCTCATCTCCCGTGTGTGTGGGTCACACCCAGCCTCATCTCCCGTGTGTGTGGGTCACACCCAGCCTCATCTCCCGTGTGTGGGTCACACCCAGCCTCATCTCCCGTGTGTGGGTCACACCCAGCCTCATCTACCGTGTGTGGGTCACACCCAGCCTCATCTCCCGTGTGTGGGTCACACCCAGCCTCATCTCCCGTGTGTGTGGGTCACACCCAGCCTCATCTCCCGTGTGTGGGTCACACCCAGCCTCATCTCCCGTGTGTGTGGGTCACACCCAGCCTCATCTCCCGTGTGTGTGGGTCACACCCAGCCTCATCTCCCGTGTGTGTGGGTCACACCCAGCCTCATCTCCCGTGTGTGTGGGTCACACCCAGCCTCATCTCCCGTGTGTGTGGGTCACACCCAGCCTCATCTCCCGTGTGTGGGTCACACCCAGCCTCATCTCCCATGTGTGGGTCACACCCAGCCTCATCTCCCATGTGTGGGGGTCACACCCAGCCTCATCTCCCGTGTGTGGGTCACACCCAGCCTCATCTCCCATGTGTGGGTCACACCCAGCCTCATCTCCCATGTGTGGGGGTCACACCCAGCCTCATCTCCCGTGTGTGTGGGTCACACCCAGCCTCATCTCCCGTGTGTGTGGGTCACACCCAGCCTCATCTCCCATGTGTGGGTCACACCCAGCCTCATCTCCCGTGTGTGTGGGTCACACCCAGCCTCATCTCCCGTGTGTGGGTCACACCCAGCCTCATCTCCCATGTGTGGGTCACACCCAGCCTCATCTCCCGTGTGTGTGGGTCACACCCAGCCTCATCTCCCGTGTGTGTGGGTCACACCCAGCCTCATCTCCCGTGTGTGTGGGTCACACCCAGCCTCATCTCCCATGTGTGTGCGTCACACCCAGCCTCATCTACCGTGTGTGGGTCACACCCAGCCTCATCTCCCGTGTGTGGGTCACACCCAGCCTCATCTACCGTGTGTGGGTCACACCCAGCCTCATCTCCCATGTGTGGGTCACACCCAGCCTCATCTCCCATGTGTGGGTCACACCCAGCCTCATCTCCCGTGTGTGGGTCACACCCAGCCTCATCTCCCATGTGTGGGTCACACCCAGCCTCATCTCCCGTGTGTGGGTCACACCCAGCCTCATCTCCCGTGTGTGGGTCACACCCAGCCTCATCTCCCGTGTGTGGGTCACACCCAGCCTCATCTCCCGTGTGTGGGTCACACCCAGCCTCATCTCCCATGTGTGTGGGTCACACCCAGCCTCATCTCCCGTGTGTGGGTCACACCCAGCCTCATCTCCCGTGTGTGGGTCACACCCAGCCTCATCTCCCGTGTGTGGGTCACACCCAGCCTCATCTCCCGTGTGTGGGTCACACCCAGCCTCATCTCCCGTGTGTGGGTCACACCCAGCCTCATCTCCCGTGTGTGTGGGTCACACCCAGCCTCATCTCCCGTGTGTGGGTCACACCCAGCCTCATCTCCCGTGTGTGGGTCACACCCAGCCTCATCTCCCGTGTGTGGGTCACACCCAGCCTCATCTCCCGTGTGTGGGTCACACCCAGCCTCATCTCCCGTGTGTGGGTCACACCCAGCCTCATCTCCCGTGTGTGGGTCACACCCAGCCTCATCTCCCGTGTGTGGGTCACACCCAGCCTCATCTCCCGTGTGTGGGTCACACCCAGCCTCATCTCCCGTGTGTGGGTCACACCCAGCCTCATCTCCCGTGTGTGGGTCACACCCAGCCTCATCTCCCGTGTGTGGGTCACACCCAGCCTCATCTCCCGTGTGTGGGTCACACCCAGCCTCATCTCCCGTGTGTGGGTCACACCCAGCCTCATCTCCCGTGTGTGTGGGTCACACCCAGCCTCATCTCCCGTGTGTGGGTCACACCCAGCCTCATCTCCCGTGTGTGGGTCACACCCAGCCTCATCTCCCGTGTGTGGGTCACACCCAGCCTCATCTCCCGTGTGTGGGTCACACCCAGCCTCATCTCCCGTGTGTGGGTCACACCCAGCCTCATCTCCCGTGTGTGGGTCACACCCAGCCTCATCTCCCGTGTGTGGGTCACACCCAGCCTCATCTCCCGTGTGTGGGTCACACCCAGCCTCATCTCCCGTGTGTGTGGGTCACACCCAGCCTCATCTCCCGTGTGTGTGGGTCACACCCAGCCTCATCTACCGTGTGTGTGGGTCACACCCAGCCTCATCTCCCATGTGTGTGGGTCACACCCAGCCTCATCTCCCATGTGTGGGTCACACCCAGCCTCATCTCCCGTGTGTGTGGGTCACACCCAGCCTCATCTCCCGTGTGTGTGGGTCACACCCAGCCTCATCTACCGTGTGTGTGGGTCACACCCAGCCTCATCTCCCGTGTGTGTGGGTCACACCCAGCCTCATCTCCCGTGTGTGGGTCACACCCAGCCTCATCTCCCATGTGTGGGTCACACCCAGCCTCATCTACCGTGTGTGTGGGTCACACCCAGCCTCATCTCCCGTGTGTGGGTCACACCCAGCCTCATCTCCCGTGTGTGTGGGTCACACCCAGCCTCATCTCCCGTGTGTGTGGGTCACACCCAGCCTCATCTCCCGTGTGTGTGGGTCACACCCAGCCTCATCTCCCGTGTGTGTGGGTCACACCCAGCCTCATCTCCCGTGTGTGTGGGTCACACACAGCCTCATCTCCCGTGTGTGTGGGTCACACCCAGCCTCATCTCCCGTGTGTGTGGGTCACACCCAGCCTCATCTCCCGTGTGGGGGTCACACCCAGCCTCATCTCCCGTGTGTGTGGGTCACACCCAGCCTCATCTCCCGTGTGTGTGGGTCACACCCAGCCTCATCTCCCATGTGTGGGTCACACCCAGCCTCATCTCCCGTGTGTGGGTCACACCCAGCCTCATCTCCCATGTGTGGGTCACACCCAGCCTCATCTCCCATGTGTGTGGGTCACACCCAGCCTCATCTCCCGTGTGTGGGTCACACCCAGCCTCATCTCCCGTGTGTGGGTCACATCTCGCCTCATCTCCCGTGTGTGTGGGTCACACCCAGCCTCATCTCCCGTGTGTGGGTCACACCCAGCCTCATCTCCCGTGTGTGGGTCACATCTCGCCTCATCTCCCGTGTGTGTGGGTCACACCCAGCCTCATCTCCCATGTGTGGGTCACACCCAGCCTCATCTCCCATGTGTGGGTCACACCCAGCCTCATCTCCCATGTGTGGGTCACACCCAGCCTCATCTCCCGTGTGTGGGTCACATCTCGCCTCATCTCCCGTGTGTGTGGGTCACACCCAGCCTCATCTCCCATGTGTGGGTCACACCCAGCCTCATCTCCCATGTGTGGGTCACACCCAGCCTCATCTCCCATGTGTGGGTCACACCCAGCCTCATCTACCGTGTGTGGGTCACACCCAGCCTCATCTCCCATGTGTGGGTCACACCCAGCCTCATCTCCCATGTGTGGGTCACATCTCGCCTCATTTAAAGCGGTTGTATACCCTTTTTTTTTTTTTTTTACTTTTACCTACAGGTAAGCCTATAAAATAAGGCCTATAAAATAAAGCTTACCTATAAATAAAAAAAATATCTCCTAAACCTATACGGTTTAGGAGATATTCCCCTCGCAATGAGCCGCTGACTGCAGCGGCGCATGCGCACAGGGGATTCTCAGGCTGACAGCCCGGCAAACTCCGGAGCTTGCCGGACAGAAGTCTCCAGCGCGCATGCGCGGGAGTGACGTCATCGCGGCTCCAGCCACTCACAGCGCCGGAGCCGCGATACCCGGAAGACACGCCGAGGGGAAATGTCAGCTCTCTCGGCATGGACCGGGTGAGAAGCCGGTGCCTCGTTCTAAGGTAAGTAACTCATAATGAGCTAGTATGCGGTGCATACTAGCTCATTATGCCTTTTCCCTTGCAGGTGTAGAAAAAAAACCCCAGCGGGTATACAACCGCTTTAATGTGCATGGGCTCTGTCTAGTCTTACCTTTGCTCCTTCCTTCTCCTCTTTTCCTCTTCATGAAGAACCTTCTTCAGCTGCAGAAAGAGTTGATGTTTTTCCTCCTGTAATTTGTTCAGCTTCTCCTGGAGCTTCATGATCTATAAGAGGAGTCAGGAGTTCAGACAGGAGAAATACGGGACAACGAGGACATCATCATTCTTGCACTGGCTCATCACAGAGACCTTCACATCTACGACTACACTCGGATCACCACTTCCCACTCAAGCCCCCCCATCATTCTGATCCTCCTTCAATGGACCTTTCTGGAGTTGTCAATCCTTTATTAGAAGCACCTGTGTGTGTGTGTGTGTGTGTGTGTGTGTGTGTGTGTGTGTGTGTGTGTGTGGGGGGGGGGTGCTGTCAGCGGAGAGAAGATTTGGTCAGCTCCTCCCAGTTTTTTTTGTTTTTTTTTTTTAATATGAGCCCCTCATGAGGCGATACCATTGGACAAATAGAAATCTATCCAGAATTCTGTCTTTACCTGTTCCCGGGTCTCTTCCAGGGACATCCTCTCCTCCATTTCCTTCTTTCTCCTCCTCTCTTGTTCATCTCGCATTTTCTGCTCCATCATCTTATCCACCTCCTCCTCCTCTGTGGAAAACAGAAGACAAGATGGACCTCACCTTCAGTTTGAATAGAATGTGTGGGCTGTTCCTTCTACTACAACTACACCAATATGGAGGCTAACCTTGTCGCTTGCGTTCCCGCTCCATCATAACATGCCGATGGAGGGCTCGGGCCATGGTGTTGGTCAGCTTGGGTCTCTCCAGAAGAGCCGGCATGATGAATAGCAAATATCCCACTATGAGAAGAAACAAGAAGGAAAACAGCATTAGTCAACAAATAGGTAGTGGCAGTCAGAAGAGACATTTCATAGGGCATTGAGTACAAATCAAAGGCCCTACTAAAGAAAATATCACCAAAGTTTTTAAATTATACAAGGACATAACATGGGAAAATCACTGAGGTCTGAAGACCATAGAACAGGGGTCCCAAAAATATGGACCTCCAGTTGTTCAGGAACTACAATTCCCAACATACCTAGTCATGTCTGTGAATGTCAGGGTTTTACAATGCCTCACAGGACGTGTAGTTCCGCAACAGCTGGAGGGCCGTAGTTTGGTGATCCCTGCCATAGAAGAACCCAACATGGGACGATCACTGAGGTCTGAAGACTATAGAAGAACTTAACATGGAAGATCACTGAGATGAGAAGACTATAGAAGGACCTACCATGGAAGATCACTGAGGTCTGAAGACCATAGAAGGACCCAACACTGGAAGATTACCAAGATGTAAAAACCATAAAAAGAACCTAGTGTGGGAGGATCACCGAGATGTGAAGACCATAGAAGAACCTAACATGGGAAGATCATTGAGATTTGAGGACCACAGAAGAACCTAATGTGGGAAGATCACAGAGATCTGAAGACCATAGAAGAATCCAACATGGGAAGATCACTGAGATGTAAAGACCACCGGAAAAATCTAACATGGTAAGATCAATGAGATGGGAAGACCATAGAAGAACACTGAGGTCTGAAGGCCATAGAAGGACCTAACATGGGAAGATCACCAAGATCTAAAAAACATAGAAGAACCTAAACTGGGAAGATCACTGACTCAGGACCACAGAAGAACCTAACATGGGAAGATCACAGAGGTCTGAAGACCATAGAAGAACCTAACATGGGAAAATCACTGAGGTCTGAAGACCATAGAAGAACTTAACATGGAAGAGCACTGAGATGTGAAGACCATAGAAGGACCTAACATTGGAAGATGATCGAGATGTAAAAACCATAAAAGAACCTAGCGTGGGAAGATCACTGAGATCTGAAGACCATAGAAGAACCTAACATGGGAAGATCACTGAGATGTGAAGACCATAGAAGAACCTAACATGGGAAGATCACTGAGATGTGAAGACCATAGAAGAACCTAACATGGGAAGATCACTGAGATCTGAAGACCATGGAAGAACCTAACATGGGAAGATCACTGAGATCTGAAGACCATAGAAGAACCTAACATGGGAAGATCACTGAGATCTGAAGACCATAGAAGAACCTAACATGGAATAATAATGAGATCTGAGGTCCACAGAAAAATCTAACATATAATATCACTGAGGTCTGAGGACCACAGAAGAACCTAACATGAGAAGATCACTGAGATCCGAAGACCATAAGAACCTAACATGGAATATCACTGAGATCTGAAGACCATAGAAGAATCCAACATGGGAAGATCACTGAGGTCTGAGGTAGAGGTCGACCGATATGGGTTTTTCTCTGGCCGATGCTGATATTTAGAAATCGCGCCAGCCGATGGCCGATATATGATGCCGATTTTTTTGGGCTGATATGTTAGGCCGATTATTTTTTTCCCTTCATCTCATAAGATCTAACAGTTAGACCCCTTTCACACTGGGGCATTTTTCAGGCGCTTTTGGGCTAAAAATAGCGCCTGTAAAGTGCCTGCAAAATGCCTCCCCTGCAGTCTCAGTGTGATATCCCGAGTGCTTTCACACAGGCGATGCGCTGGCAGGAGGCTAAAAATGTCCTGCAAGTGGCATCTTTGGAGCGGTGTGTATACCCCTCCTCCACCACTCCTGCCCATTGAAATGAATGCGCACTGCTGCTGAAGTGCCTGCAAAGCGTTTCGTCAGCGGCGCATTTAACCCCTTCCTCGGCCACTAGCTGGGTTATAAGCGCCCTGCTAGCAGTCGAATAGCGCTGCTAAAATGACGATAAAGTGCCGCTAAAACTAACAGCATTTTACCGTCAACGCCTTCCCGCTCCAGTGTGAGAGCCGCCTTAATAAGTGATACAGAAACATTTTTAAATTTATTAAACAAAACAAACCTCCAATCAGTTCACTTGTATGTAGAATTTAGATTAAAAAACAAAAACTCTCTTAAATATTAACCCTTTCATGACTAAGCCTATTTTTGAAATTTGGTGTTTACAAGTTAAAATCCGTATTTTTTGCTAGAAAATTACTTAGAGCCCCCAAACATTATATATATTTTTTTAGCAGAGAATCTAGAGAATAAAATGGCGATTGTTGCAACATTTTTTATCACACGGTATTTGTGCATCGGTGTTTTAAACACAAATTTTTGGAAAAGTGACACTTTCATGTATTTTAAAAAATCCAAACAGTAAAGTTACCCCAATTTTTTTGTATAATGTGAAAGATGATGTTACGCCGAGTAAATAGATTCCAAACATGTCACCCTTTATAATTGTACGCACTCGTGGAATGGCGACGAACTACGGTACCTATGAATTTTCATAGGCGACGCTTTAAAAATTTTTTACGGTTACCAGGTTTGAGGTACAGAGGAGGTCTAGTGCTAGAATTATTGCTCTCGCTCTGGCGATCGCGGCGATACCTCACATGTGTGGTTTGAACACAGTTTACATATGCGGGCGCGACTTCCGTATGCGTTTTCTTCGCTGCGCGAGCTCGCGGGGACGGGGGCGCTTTAAAATTTTTTTTTTTTTTAATTTTATTTATTTTTGTACTTTATAAATTGTGTTTAAAATTTTTTTTTTTTTTTTTTACTTTTATTGCTGTCACAAGCAATGTAAACATCCCTTGTGACAGGTACTCTTTATGGAGGGATGGGGGGTCTAAAAGACCCCCCATCCCTCCTTTACACTTCAAAGTATTCAGATCGCCAAAAACGGCGATTCTGAATACTGTGTACTTTTTTAAATTCGGCGCCATTGGCAGCCGAGTAAACGGGAAGTGACGTCATGACGTCGCTTCCGCGTTTACGAGAAGGCTGGAACGAAGCCGCTCGCAGCTTCGTTCCAGCCCGCCCCCAGCCGCCGAAGGCAGCCGAATGGACACCGGGCCTCCCGATCGCACGGGAGGCCCGGTAACAGCGGCGGGAGGGGGGGGGGGGATGTCCCCTCCCGCTCCTCCGGTATAACAGCCGAGCGGCTTTTAGTTGCATCAGTTGTTATACACGGGTAGCCGATCGCCCGCTGTAAACAACGGTCCCAGGATGATGCCTGCAGCTGCGGGCATCATCCCGGTATAACCCCGGAAAGCCGAGTAGGCATATCTACGTACGGTCGGCGGGAAGGGAAAACAGGTCATCAAAACTTTTGGACGAAAAAAATGGGCTAACTTTACTGCTTAGTTTTTTTTTTATTTCATTAGTGTATTTTTTCAAAAAAAATTGCGTTTGAAAGACCGCTGCGCAAATACCGTGTGACATAAAATATTGCAACAACCGCTATTTTATTCCCTAGGGTCTCCGCTAAAAATAAATATATATATATATATATATATATATATATATATATATATATATATATATATATATATATATATATATATATATTTTTGGGGGTTTGAAGTGATTTTCTAGCAGAAAATACAGGATTTTTACTTGTAAGCAACAAATGTCAGAAAAGATTTAAATAGTTAAACTGAAAACTCCTCCTACACAGGGAGTTCAGACCATTGATAAGAAGAAACATTGTATCTCTTCAGGTTCTTTTTATCAGATTTGGCTGCCCAGAGAGGAGAGAATTCACTTCACAGATTTCAGGCAACTTGTATTGATTTCTATTACAGAAGTCATTTGCAAGTCACTCTGAAGTTATATCGGCCTTTTTTATCAGCACAATCGACCAATGCCGATTAATTAAAAAACACCAAATATCGGCCGACCCCTAGTCTGAAGACCATAGAAGAACCTAACATGGGAAGATCACCGAAATCTGAAGACCATGGAAGAACCTAACATGGGAAGATCACCGAAATCTGAAGACCATGGAAGAACCTAACATGGGAAGATCACCGAAATCTGAAGACCATGGAAGAACCTAACATGGGAAGATCACCGAAATCTGAAGACCATGGAAGAACCCAACATGGGAAGATCACCGAAATCTGAAGACCATGGAAGAACCTAACATGGGAAGATCACCGAAATCTGAAGACCATGGAAGAACCTAACATGGGAAGATCACCGAAATCTGAAGACCATGGAAGAACCTAACATGGGAAGATCACCGAAATCTGAAGACCATGGAAGAACCTAACATGGGAAGATCACCGAAATCTGAAGACCATGGAAGAACCTAACATGGGAAGATCACCGAAATCTGAAGACCATGGAAGAACCTAACATGGGAAGATCACCGAGGTCTGAAGACCATAGTAGGATCTAACACTCAGGTGTGGGGGAGGAGTGACAGTTGGGGCCCTTGGGGTGTGGAGGAGGAGTGACAGTTGGGGCCCTTGGGGTGTGGAGGAGGAGTGACAGTTGGGGCCCTTGGGGTATGGGGGAGGAGTGACAGTTGGGGCCCGGAAAAGGAGTGACAGTCGGGGCCCGGAAAAGGAGTGACAGTCGGGGCCCTTGGGGTGTGGGGGGAGGGGGAGCGACAGTCGGGGCCCTTGGGGTGTGGGGGGAGGGGGAGCGACAGTCGGGGCCCTTGGGGTGTGGGGGGAGGGGGAGCGACAGTCGGGGCCCTTGGGGTGTGGGGGGAGGGGGAGCGACAGTCGGGGCCCTTGGGGTGTGGGGGGAGGGGGAGCGACAGTCGGGGCCCTTGGGGTGTGGGGGGAGGGGGAGCGACAGTCGGGGCCCTTGGGGTGTGGGGGGAGGGGGAGCGACAGTCGGGGCCCTTGGGGTGTGGGGGGAGGGGGAGCGACAGTCGGGGCCCTTGGGGTGTGGGGGGAGGGGGAGCGACAGTCGGGGGCCCCTGATGGGGGGAGGGGGAGTGACAGTCGGGGCCCTTGGGGTGTGGGGGGAGGGGGAGCGACAGTCGGGGCCCTTGGGGTGTGGGGGGAGGGGGAGCGACAGTCGGGGCCCTTGGGGGATGGGGGGAGGGGGAGCGACAGTCGGGGCCCTTGGGGGATGGGGGGAGGGGGAGCGACAGTCGGGGGCCCCCTGATGGGGGGAGGGGGAGCGACAGTCGGGGGCCCCCTGATGGGGGGAGGGGGAGCGACAGTCGGGGGCCCCCTGATGGGGGGAGGGGGAGCGACAGTTGGGGGCCCCCTGATGGGGGGAGGGGGAGCGACAGTCGGGGGCCCCCTGATGGGGGGAGGGGGAGCGACAGTCGGGGGCCCCCTGATGGGGGGAGGGGGAGCGACAGTCGGGGGCCCCCTGATGGGGGGAGGGGGAGCGACAGTCGGGGGCCCCCTGATGGGGGGAGGGGGAGCGACAGTCGGGGGCCCCCTGATGGGGGGAGGGGGAGCGACAGTCGGGGCCCTCTGATGGGGGGAGAGGAGTGACAGTTGGGGCCCTCTGATGGGGGGAGAGGAGTGACAGTCGGGGCCCTCTGATGGGGGGAGAGGAGTGACAGTCGGGGCCCTCTGATGGGGGGAGAGGAGTGACAGTTGGGGCCCTCTGATGGGGAGAGGAGTGACAGTTGGGGCCCTCTGATGGGGAGAGGAGTGACAGTTGGGGCCCTCTGATGGGGGGAGAGGAGTGACAGTCGGGGCCCTCTGATGGGGGGAGGAGTGACAGTTGGGGCCCTCTGATGGGGGGAGGAGTGACAGTTGGGGCCCTCTGATGGGGGGAGAGGAGTGACAGTCGGGGCCCTCTGATGGGGGGAGAGGAGTGACAGTCGGGGCCCTCTGATGGGGGGAGAGGAGTGACAGTCGGGGCCCTCTGATGGGGGGAGTGGAGTGACAGTCGGGGCCCTCTGATGGGGGGAGTGGAGTGACAGTCGGGGCCCTCTGATGGGGGGAGAGGAGTGACAGTCGGGGCCCTCTGATGGGGGGAGAGGAGTGACAGTCGGGGCCCTCTGATGGGGGGAGAGGAGTGACAGTCGGGGCCCTCTGATGGGGGGAGAGGAGTGACAGTCGGGGCCCTCTGATGGGGGGAGAGGAGTGACAGTCGGGGCCCTCTGATGGGGGGAGAGGAGTGACAGTCGGGGCCCTCTGATGGGGGGAGAAGTGACAGTTGGGGCCCTCTGATGGGGGGAGAAGTGACAGTTGGGGCCCTCTGATGGGGGGAGAAGTGACAGTTGGGGCCCTCTGATGGGGGGAGAAGTGACAGTCGGGGCCCTCTGATGGGGGGAGAGGAGTGACAGTCGGGGCCCTCTGATGGGGGGAGAGGAGTGACAGTCGGGGCCCTCTGATGGGGGGAGTGGAGTGACAGTTGGGGCCCTCTGATGGGGAGAGGAGTGACAGTCGGGGCCCTCTGATGGGGGGAGAGGAGTGACAGTCGGGGCCCTCTGATGGGGGGAGAGGAGTGACAGTCGGGGCCCTCTGATGGGGGGAGAGGAGTGACAGTCGGGGCCCTCTGATGGGGGGAGAGGAGTGACAGTCGGGGCCCTCTGATGGGGGGGGAGGAGTGACAGTCGGGGCCCTCTGATGGGGGGGAGGAGTGACAGTTGGGGCCCTCTGATGGGAGAGGAGTGACAGTCGGGGCCCTCTGATGGGGGGAGAGGAGTGACAGTTGGGGCCCTCTGATGGGGGGAGAGGAGTGACAGTTGGGGCCCTCTGATGGGGGGGGAGGAGTGACAGTCGGGGCCCTCTGATGGGGGGGGAGGAGTGACAGTTGGGGCCCTCTGATGGGGGGAGAGGAGTGACAGTTGGGGCCCTCTGATGGGAGAGGAGTGACAGTCGGGGCCCTCTGATGGGGGGAGAGGAGTGACAGTTGGGGCCCTCTGATGGGGGGGGAGAGGAGTGACAGTTGGGGCCCTCTGATGGGGGGAGAGGAGTGACAGTTGGGGCCCTCTGATGGGGGGGGAGGAGTGACAGTCGGGGCCCTCTGATGGGGGGGGAGGAGTGACAGTTGGGGCCCTCTGATGGGGGGAGAGGAGTGACAGTTGGGGCCCTCTGATGGGGGGGGAGGAGTGACAGTCGGGGCCCTCTGATGGGGGGGGAGGAGTGACAGTTGGGGCCCTCTGATGGGAGAGGAGTGACAGTCGGGGCCCTCTGATGGGGGGAGAGGAGTGACAGTTGGGGCCCTCTGATGGGGGGGGAGAGGAGTGACAGTTGGGGCCCTCTGATGGGGGGGGAGAGGAGTGACAGTTGGGGCCCTCTGATGGGGGGGGAGGAGTGACAGTCGGGGCCCTCTGATGGGGGGGGAGGAGTGACAGTCGGGGCCCTCTGATGGGGGGAGAGGAGTGACAGTCGGGGCCCTCTGATGGGGGGAGAGGAGTGACAGTCGGGGCCCTCTGATGGGGGGAGAGGAGTGACAGTCGGGGCCCTCTGATGGGGGGAGAAGTGACAGTTGGGGCCCTCTGATGGGGGGAGAAGTGACAGTTGGGGCCCTCTGATGGGGGGAGAAGTGACAGTTGGGGCCCTCTGATGGGGGGAGAAGTGACAGTCGGGGCCCTCTGATGGGGGGAGAGGAGTGACAGTCGGGGCCCTCTGATGGGGGGAGAGGAGTGACAGTCGGGGCCCTCTGATGGGGGGAGTGGAGTGACAGTTGGGGCCCTCTGATGGGGAGAGGAGTGACAGTCGGGGCCCTCTGATGGGGGGAGAGGAGTGACAGTCGGGGCCCTCTGATGGGGGGAGAGGAGTGACAGTCGGGGCCCTCTGATGGGGGGAGAGGAGTGACAGTCGGGGCCCTCTGATGGGGGGAGAGGAGTGACAGTCGGGGCCCTCTGATGGGGGGGGAGGAGTGACAGTCGGGGCCCTCTGATGGGGGGGGAGGAGTGACAGTTGGGGCCCTCTGATGGGAGAGGAGTGACAGTCGGGGCCCTCTGATGGGGGGAGAGGAGTGACAGTTGGGGCCCTCTGATGGGGGGAGAGGAGTGACAGTTGGGGCCCTCTGATGGGGGGAGAGGAGTGACAGTCGGGGCCCTCTGATGGGGGGGGAGGAGTGACAGTCGGGGCCCTCTGATGGGGGGGGAGGAGTGACAGTTGGGGCCCTCTGATGGGGGGGGAGGAGTGACAGTTGGGGCCCTCTGATGGGAGAGGAGTGACAGTCGGGGCCCTCTGATGGGGGGAGAGGAGTGACAGTTGGGGCCCTCTGATGGGGGGAGAGGAGTGACAGTTGGGGCCCTCTGATGGGGGGGAGAGGAGTGACAGTTGGGGCCCTCTGATGGGGGGAGAGGAGTGACAGTTGGGGCCCTCTGATGGGGGGGGAGGAGTGACAGTCGGGGCCCTCTGATGGGGGGAGAGGAGTGACAGTTGGGGCCCTCTGATGGGGGGGGAGGAGTGACAGTCGGGGCCCTCTGATGGGGGGGGAGGAGTGACAGTTGGGGCCCTCTGATGGGAGAGGAGTGACAGTCGGGGCCCTCTGATAGGGGGAGAGGAGTGACAGTTGGGGCCCTCTGATGGGGGGGGAGAGGAGTGACAGTTGGGGCCCTCTGATGGGGGGAGAGGAGTGACAGTTGGGGCCCTCTGATGGGGGGGGAGGAGTGACAGTCGGGGCCCTCTGATGGGGGGGGAGGAGTGACAGTTGGGGCCCTCTGATGGGAGAGGAGTGACAGTCGGGGCCCTCTGATGGGGGGAGAGGAGTGACAGTTGGGGCCCTCTGATGGGGGGGGAGCGGAGTGACAGTTGGGGCCCTCTGATGGGGGGAGAGGAGTGACAGTTGGGGCCCTGTGGGTGAAGGAGAGTTGGGGTCTCTCCGGTAGGTGGGGGGAGGGGTCACCTCTCTCCGGTGTCTCTCGGTTCCGGTGATCTCTGAAGGCGGGAAGCTCCTCTCCCGATTCTCCGTACCTCTTACTTCCGGCGGCGCTCCGATACACCCGCGTCACTTCCGGGAACCACCAGCCAGACTTCCGCTACGTCACGTCCGGCTTTTATCAGCCCGACTTCCGCCAACCATTGAGGCGCTTCCGCCCTCCTTGCCCTGAACTTCCGGCGTAGGCTGTCAGACTCGTCTCCCTGGTGACGTCGTAAAGCGCCGGGGCTGCGGCCGTAAAGCGGCTGTCATGGCGGAGCTTCATCCCCGCACCGGCAAGCTGGTGATCCTGAGCAACCAGAACCGGACCGCCACCCGAAAACAGCCGGCTCAGGAGTTCAACCAAGGCCTGGTCCTGAGCGGGAGACCGCTGTGCCCCGGAGAGGTCTTCACCGTCCGCCTAGACCGCAAGGTGAGGGGGAGGGGGGTCCCTGGGGGGCCGGACCGTGTATACAGAACTGACCCTCCCCCGCCCTGTGTGACTCCTCCCCCCTACTGTATTCCCCCTCCCCCCCCACTTTCCTATCCTACAAGGTGTGTGTGAGGAGGGGGGTCCCTGGGGGCCGGACCGTGTATACAGAACTGACCCTCCCCCGCCCTGTGTGACTCCTCCCCCCTACTGTATTCCCCCTCCCCCCCCACTTTCCTATCCTACAAGGTGTGTGTGAGGAGGGGGGTCCCTGGGGGCCGGACCGTGTATACAGAACTGACCCTCCCCCGCCCTGTGTGACTCCTCCCCCCTACTGCATTCCCCCTCCCCCCCCCACTTTCCTATCCTACAAGGTGTGTGTGGGGAAGGGGGTCCCTGGGGGCCGGACCGTGTATACAGAACTGACCCACCCCCGCCCTGTGTGACTCCTCCCCCACCACTGTATTCCCCCTCCCCCCCCCACTTTCCTATCCTACAAGGTGTGTGTGGGAAGGGGGTCCCTGGGGGCCGGACCGGGCACAGAACTGACCCTCCCCCGCCCTGTGTGACTCCTCCCCCACCACTGTACTGCTCCTCCTCCCTACTGTATTCCCCCCACCTTCCTATCCTACAAGGTGTGTGTGGGGAGGGGGGTCCCTGGGGGCCGGACCGTGTATACAGAACTGACCCACCCCCGCCCTGTGTGACTCCTCCCCCACCACTGTATTCCCCCTCCCCCCCCACTTTCCTATCCTACAAGGTGTGTGTGGGAAGGGGGTCCCTGGGGGCCGGACCGGGCACAGAACTGACCCTCCCCCGCCCTGTGTGACTCCTCCCCCACCACTGTACTGCTCCTCCTCCCTACTGTATTCCCCCCCACCTTCCTATCCTACAAGGTGTGTGTGAGGAGGGGGGTCCCTGGGGGCCGGACCGTGTATACAGAACTGACCCACCCCCGCCCTGTGTGACTCCTCCCCCACCACTGTACTGACCCTCCCCCTACTGTATTCCCCCCACCTTCCTATCCTACAAGGTGTGTGTGGGGAGGGGGGTCCCTGGGGGCCGGACCGTGTATACAGAACTGACCCTCCCCCGCCCTGTGTGACTCCTCCCCCCTACTGTATTCCCCCTCCCCCCCCACTTTCCTATCCTACAAGGTGTGTGTGGGAAGGGGGTCCCTGGGGGCCGGACCGTGTATACAGAACTGACCCACCCCCGCCCTGTGTGACTCCTCCCCCACCACTGTATTCCCCCTCCCCCCCCCACTTTCCTATCCTACAAGGTGTGTGTGGGAAGGGGGTCCCTGGGGGCCGGACCGGGCACAGAACTGACCCTCCCCCGCCCTGTGTGACTCCTCCCCCACCACTGTACTGCTCCTCCTCCCTACTGTATTCCCCCCACCTTCCTATCCTACAAGGTGTGTGTGGGGAGGGGGGTCCCTGGGGGCCGGACCGTGTATACAGAACTGACCCACCCCCGCCCTGTGTGACTCCTCCCCCACCACTGTATTCCCCCTCCCCCCCCACTTTCCTATCCTACAAGGTGTGTGTGGGAAGGGGGTCCCTGGGGGCCGGACCGGGCACAGAACTGACCCTCCCCCGCCCTGTGTGACTCCTCCCCCACCACTGTACTGCTCCTCCTCCCTACTGTATTCCCCCCCACCTTCCTATCCTACAAGGTGTGTGTGAGGAGGGGGGTCCCTGGGGGCCGGACCGTGTATACAGAACTGACCCACCCCCGCCCTGTGTGACTCCTCCCCCACCACTGTACTGACCCTCCCCCTACTGTATTCCCCCCACCTTCCTATCCTACAAGGTGTGTGTGGGGAGGGGGGTCCCTGGGGGCCGGACCGTGTATACAGAACTGACCCTCCCCCGCCCTGTGTGACTCCTCCCTCCCCCTGCTACTGTACTGCTCCTCCCCCTACTGTATTCCCCTCCCCCCACCTTCCTGTCCTACAAGGTGTGTGTGAGGAGGGGGGTCCCTGGGGGCCGGACCGGGCACAGAACTGACCCTCCCCCGCCCTGTGTGACTCCTCCCCCACCACTGCTCCTCCCCCTACTGTATTCCCCCCCACCTTCCTATCCTACAAGGTGTGTGTGGGGAGGGGGGTCCCTGGGGGCCGGACCGGGCACAGAACTGACCCTCCCCCACCACTGTACTGCGCCTCCTCCCTACTGTATTCCCCCTCCCCCCCACCTTCCTGTCCTACAAGGTGTGTGTGAGGAGGGGGGGCCTTTGGGGCCAGACCAGGTATACAGAACTGACCCTCCCCTGCATGACTCCTCCCCCACCACTGTACTGCTCCTCCCCCTACTGTATCCCCCCTCCCCCCATTTTACTATCCTACAAGGTGTGTGTAATAAGGTGGAGGGGGGTCCCTGGGGGCAGGTCCAGGTACCAAACTAACCCTCCCCCACCCTTTATGGCACCTCCCCTACTGTATCCCCCCACTTTCCTATCCTACAAGGTGTGTGTGAGGGGGGTCCCTGGGGGGACTCCTCCCCTGCCCTGTATGACTCCTCCCCCCTACTGTATCCCCCCTCACTTTCCTATCCTACAAGGTGTGTGTGGGGAGGGGGGTCCCTAGGGGTCGTCCGGGGTATCAAACTAACCCTCCCCCGCCCTTTATGGCTCCTCCCCCTAAGGTACTGCTCCTCCCCTACTGTATCCCCCCTCCCCCCGACTTTCCTTTTCTAAAAGGTGTGTGTGTGTGTGTGTGAGGAGGGGGGTCTCTGGGGGCCCGCCCGGGTATCAAACTGAGCCCCCCCACTGTATCTCCCCCCCCCCCCCCCACACTTTCCTATCCTAAAAGGTGTGTGTGAGGGGGAGGGGATTCCTGGGGGCTGGCCCGGGTATCAAACCCCTCCCACTGTACTGCTCCTCCCCCTACCGTATTCACCTCCCCCCCCTTCCTACTCTACAAGGTGTGTGTGAGGAGGGGAGGGGTGCCCCAGGGGGGCGGCCCGGGTACCGCATTGACCCTCCACCCTGTATTGCTCCTCCCACTACTGTATCCCAACACTGATCATCTCCAGATTGTAAAGCTCCTCCCCTTCTCCACTGTACTGCTCCTCCCCCACATCCCACTCCCTACTATTCTGCTCCTCCCCCTTCCATATTCCCCTCCCCTCCTTCCTACTCTACAAGGTGTGTGTGGGGAGGGGGGTCCTTGGGGGACGACCCGGGCATCAAACTGACCCTCCCCTGCCCTGTATGGCTCCCTCCCCCCACTGTACTACTCCTCCCCCACATCCAACTTACTACTATTCTGCTCCTTCCCCTACTGTATCCCCCATTTCCCTATGGGGTCCCTGGGGCCTGGCCCGAGTACCCCACTGACCCTCCTCCGCCCTGTATGCCTCCTCCCCCTACTGTACCTCAACACTGCTCATTTCCCCACTGTAAAGCTCCTCCCCCCCTCCCTACTGTATACCCCCCCCCCACACACACACACACACACACTTTCCTATCTTACAAGGTGTGTGTGATGAGGAAGTAGGGGGTCCCTAGGGGCTGACCTGGGTACTGAACTGACCCCCCTCCCCCCGCTGGTTAGTGACCCTCCTCTGCCCTGTATGGCTCCACCCCTACTGTACCCAACACTGCTCATTTCCCCACTGTAAAGCTCCTCCCCTTCTCTACTGTACTCCGGTTCCTCCTTACGGTAACACCCCTCCCCCTAATGTATTCCCCACCATACTTTCCTACTCTGCAAAGTGGGTGTGCAGTTCTCCCTATTTTACCCTCCCCCACCTGAATGCCCCTCCTCCATACTGTACTAACCCTCTTCCAGTTCTCCTGTCCCCGTCATATGACAGTGTCTGGCCTACAGGCTGGATAACTTCTGTCTTCTCATAGACCTCTGACTCCTCGGGGGAGGAACAAATCAATTAGATCAGATCTTCCACCTTGGGGGAGGTGCGAATGAGATCAGGTCTGTCACCTCAGGGGAGGGACTAATCGATGGGAAAACCCAGTGAGATCAGGACAGGGTTGGTACGGCAGTGGACGGGGTCAATAGTTTCCTTTTTTTTGTTTTTTATCTTTGCCATTTTTTTTTTAAATTTGGTTTTTAGCAGCCCAGGTGGTGGGTAAAATATCTGGGCTATAAACAGAGAAAAGAGACTGAGGACACAGCCCTCCATCCCTGCAGCCTCAGCTGCACAGAATGAAAGGACAAAAAGAGCTTTGTACAGAGGCTTCCCCTTCATTCACAAACACTTTCGCCTCGGTACCCGGGGAGCACAGAGGGGGGGCCCCGGGGAGCAGAAATAATTTCCTCCCGAGAGAAGGAGAATCCGGCTTTCAGCATCTAGCAGGGCTAGGCAATGGGGGGGGGGGGAAAGCCAGCAATATCAGATGTGACACCTCAGGGAGGGACTAGGCAATGGGGGCGGGGGGACGCCAGCGATATCAGCTGTGACACCTCAGGGGAGGAACTAGGTAATGGGTGGGGGAAAAAAAGCCAGCGATATCAGATGTGACACCTCAGGGGAGAGACTAGGCAATGGGGGGGGGAGCCAGTAATATCAGATGTGACACCTCAGGGGAGGGACTAGGTAATGGGTGGGGAAAAAAAAGCCAGCGATATCAGATGTGACACTCAGGGGGGAGACTAGGCAATAGGGGGGGGGAGCCAGTAATATCAGATGTGACACCTCAGGGGAGGGACTAGGTAATGGGTGGGGGAAAAAAAGCCAGCGATATCAGATGTGACACCTCAGGGGAGAGACTAGGCAATGGGGGGGGGGAGCCAGTAATATCAGATGTGACACCTCAGGGGAGGGACTAGGTAATGGGTGGGGTAAAAAAAGCCAGCGATATCAGATGTGACACCTCAGGGAGAGACTAGGCAATGGGGGGGGCCAGTAATATCAGATGTGACACCTCCAGGGGAGGAACTAGGTAATGGGTGGGGGAAAAAAAGCCAGCGATATCAGATGTGACACCTCAGGGAGGGACTAGGCAATGGGGGGAGCCAGCAAAATCAGATGTGATACCTCAGGGGAGAGACTAGGCAATGGGGGGAAAAAAAGCCAGCGATATCAGATGTGACACCTCGGGGGGGAGCCAGCGATATCAGATGTGACACCTCAGGGGAGGGGCTAGGCAATGGGGGGGAGCCAGCAATATCAGATGTGACACCTCAGGGGAGGGACTAGGAATGGGGGGAGCCAGCAATATCAGATGTGACACCTCAGGGGAGGGACTAGGCAATGGGGGGGAGCCAGCAATATCAGATGTGACACCTCGGGGGGGTAGGCAATGGGGGGAGCCAGCAATATCAGATGTGACACCTCAGGGGAGGGACTAGGCAATGGGGGGGAAGCCAGCAATATCAGATGTGACACCTCAGGGGAGGGACTAGGCAATGGGTGGGGGGGGAAAAGCCAGCGATATCAGATGTGACACCTCAGGGGAGAGACTAAGCAATGGGGGGGGGGGAGCCAGCAATATCAGATGTGACACCCCAGGGGAGGGACTAGGCAATGGGGGGAGCCAGCAAAATCAGATGTGATACCTCAGGGGAGAGACTAGGCAATGGGGGGAAAAAAAGCCAGAGATATCAGATGTGACACTTCGGGGGAGGGAATAGGCAATGGGGAGCCAGCAATATCAGATGTGACACCTCATGGGAGGGACTAGGCAGCTGGGGGAGAGCCAGCAATATCAGATGTGACACCTCAGGGGAGGGACTAGGCAATGGGGGGAGCCAGCAATATCAGATGTGACACCTCAGGGGAGGGACTAGTGAATGGGGGGGGGGGGCCAGCAATATCAGATGTGACACCTCAGGGGAGGAACTAGGCAATGGGGGGGAGGGGGAGCCAGCAATATCAGATGTGACACCTCAGGGAGGGACTGGGGGGGGAGGCAATGGGTGGGAAAAAAAGCCAGTGATATTAGATGTGACACTTCAGGGGAGGGTCTAGGCATTGGGGAAGGAAAGCCAGCGATATCAGATGTGACACCTCAGGGGAGGGATTAATCAATGAAGAAAAGCCAATGAAATCAGATTTGCCAGCTCAGGGGAGGGATTAATCATCAGTAGGGACTAATTATTTGGACAAGCAACAAGATTTGATCTGCCACCTTGGGGGGGAGGAACTATTCATTGGGGAAATGGCAATGAAATCATATCTGCCACCTCAGAGGAGGGACTAAGCAATTTTTGAAAAGCCAATGAGATCATATCTGACACCTCAGGGGAGGGGCTAAGCATTGAGGGAAAGGTCAATGAGATCGGATCTGGCAATTCAGGGGAGGAACTATTCATTGGGGAAAAGCCAACGAGATCAGATCTGCCACCTCAGGGGAGGGATTAATCGTTGGGGAAAAGCCAATAAGACCACCTTAGGGACAGTCTGTCCCTCGGTTGCCACCATTAAACCCACATGTATATTCAGCCATATTGATTGGTATCTCTGCTGTCTCCCCTCCCCCACTTCTGACCAGCCCCAGTCATTGGTGTCTCCCCTCCCCCCAGTCATTGGTGTGTGTGTGTGTGTGTCCCCCCCCCCCCCCATGTACACTCACCAGTGTGTCTGCTGTCTCCCCTCAGATGAACTCATGGAGCGGCTCTATGGAGATCGGGCTGACCTCACAAGACCCCTCCCTCCTGGACTTCCCCAGCAGTGCCACCGGTCTGAAGGGAGGCTCCTGGATTGTGTCGGGCTGTTCGGTGCTGGAGGATGGGCGCTCCATCATGGAGGAATACGGACAGGATCTGGATCAGTTGGGTGAGGGAGATCGGGTGGGAGTTCAGCGCACTCTGTCCGGAGAGCTCCACCTATGGGTGAACGGAAGAGACTGCGGAGTCGCTGCCACCGGGATTCCCCAGGAGTGTGGGCCGTGGTGGACCTGTATGGGAAATGTACTCAGATCACCGCCTTGTCCTGTCAGCCTCCCCCGCATGAGAACGACGAAGAGGAAGAGGAGGAGGAGGAGGAAGGGGAGGAGAACAGTGCAGGTGAGGAGTCCCCCTTTATTAGATGAATATCTTTATAGGTCACCCCAAAATATCATCTACATGACGGAACACAAGGTGTAAGGGGATTGGCTACTCGGCAATCTGCACACCATTGCATGGAAGTAACGTAACCAACCCCTCTGGCCCCTCCTCCCATGACTAACATAACACAGGAAGAATACGCCCCCTCTGTGTGATCCCTAAAGAATCGCCTAGGGGCCAACTGCACGCAGCTACTGGTCCCGTCTGGGTCAGCCACGCCCCCTGATCACATGACTGACCCGTCCTTGTGTCTGATCACATGACTGACCCGTCCTTGTGTCTGATCACATGACTGACCCGTCCTTGTGTCTGATCACATGACTGACCTGGCTCTCTCCTCCCCCCACCCTTCACCTCGGTCTTCACCCCCCCTCTTAACCTCGGTCTCCTCCCCCCCTTTTTCACCTTGGTCTCCCCCCCCCCCCCCTTTTTCACCTTGGTCTCCCCCCCCCTTTCCCCCCCCCTTTTTCACCTTGGTCTCCCCCCCCCCCCTTTTTCACCTTGGTCTCCCCCCCCTTTCCCCCCCCTTTTTCACCTTGGTCTCCCCCCCCCCCTTTTTCACCTTGGTCTCCCCCCCCCCCTTCCCCCCCCCCCCCCCCTTTTTCACCTTGGTCCCCCCCCCCTTTTTCACCTTGGTCTCCCCCCCCTTTTTCACCTTGGTCTCCCCCCCCTTTTTCACCTTGGTCTCCCCCCCCTTTTTCACCTCCGGTCTCCCCCCCCCCCCCCTTTTTCACCTTCGGTCTCCCCCCCTTTTTCACCTTCGGTCTCCCCCCCCTTTTTCGCCTTCGGTCTCCCCCCCCTTTTTCGCCTTCGGTCTCCCCCCCCCCTTTTTCGCCTTCGGTCTCCCCCCCCTTTTTCACCTCGGTCTCCCCCCCCCTTTTTCACCTCGGTCTCCCCCCCCTTTTTCACCTTGGTCTCCCCCCCCCTTTTTCACCTCCGGTCTCCCCCCCCCCTTTTTCACCTTCGGTCTCCCCCCCTTTTTCACCTTCGGTCTCCCCCCCTTTTTCACCTTCGGTCTCCCCCCCTTTTTCACCTTCGGTCTCCCCCCCCTTTTTCACCTCGGTCTCCCCCCCCCCCCCCCCTTTTTCACCTCGGTCTCCCCCCCCCCTTTTTCACCTCGGTCTCCCCCCCCCCCTTTTTCACCTCGGTCTCCCCCCCCCCCCTTTTTCACCTCGGTCTCCCCCCCCCTTTTTCACCTCGGTCTCCCCCCCTTTTTCACCTCGGTCTCCCCCCCTTTTTCACCTCGGTCTCCCCCCCCCTTTTTCACCTCGGTCTCCCCCCCCCTTTTCACCTCGGTCTCCCCCCCCCTTTTTCACCTCGGTCTCCCCCCCCTTTTTCACCTCGGTCTCCCCCCCCCCCCCTTTTTCACCTCGGTCTCCCCCCCCCCCCCTTTTTCACCTCGGTCTCCCCCCCCCCCCTTTTTCACCTCGGTCTCCCCCCCCCCCTTTTTCACCTCGGTCTCCCCCCCCCCCCTTTTTCACCTCGGTCTACCCCCCCTTTTTCACCTCGGTCTACCCCCCCCTTTTTCACCTCGGTCTCCTCCCCCCCCCCTTCTTTTTCACCTCGGTCTCCTCCCCCCCTTCTTTTTCACCTCGGTCTCCTCCCCCCCCTTCTTTTTCACCTCGGTCTCCTCCCCCCCCTTCTTTTTCACCTCGGTCTCCTCCCCCCCCCCCTTCTTTTTCACCTCGGTCTCCTCCCCCCCTCTTCTTTTTCACCTCGGTCTCCTCCCCCCCTCTTCTTTTTCACCTCGGTCTCCTCCCCCCCCTTCTTTTTCACCTCGGTCTCCTCCCCCCCCTTCTTTTTCACCTCGGTCTCC